>NW_027397085.1:24339782-24514568 GCF_003265705.2 Callorhinus ursinus
TTGGACTCTGAAAAACAAACTGAGGGTTCTAGAGGGGAGGGGGGTGGGGGGATGGGTTAGCCTGGTGATGGGTATTAAAGAGGGCACATTCTGTGTGGAGCACTGGGTGTTATATGCAAACAATGATACATCAAAAACTAATAATGTAATGTATAGTGATTAACATAACAATAAATAAATTAAGAAAAAAAAGAAAGAAAGAAATATATGAGGAACAAAGAAAGAGACCAGCAAAACATAACATAACTTACACTTGATATTCCCACAAAGAACTTAGGGTTTCACCAGTCAAGATACACACTCTTGTCTAGTTCTAGAATTCACTGTCTTTCTTCTTATCTACTTAAATAGCCTACCGTTGATCTTACCTTTGGCCTTACTTCTTTTTAGCTCAACCTCCATGGGGCTGTGATCAAATCATTTCTCTGCCTCAAATTCTTCCTTTAGGACAAAATTCCACTTCTTCTAGCATTGCTGTCAAGGTCCTTGACAATCTTACTAACTCTATTTTCCTTGCCTCTTGCCCCATTTCCTCACCATGTACTGTAGTCAAATTCCCCACCACTTCTTGAGCATGGTTTAGCCTTACTCTGTATCTGCTAGATATTCCACTTGGCTTATCTTTCTCCACATAACCTAGCGACTTGTGCTTTGTGTTTAAGATGGAGTATCTACTAATGTGAAATCCTTTGGAGAATTCTGCTTCACCCAGCCACACTGGTATTAATTATAAGCTCCAATGGCGATATCCTTCACCAGAGTATCAGGGATATATCTCTTTCATCTCATATCCCCTATAATTATCATGATGTTTACCATGGGATGAATGATCACAAGTACTTATTAAATGATTGAATATAGAAAGTCAATTATAACTTACACATTACATACATATAATAAGTTACATTGCAAAATACTTGTGGATTACAAGACACTTCCTGCTACATTACCTCAGTGAAGTAGTACAAAACAATTTGTGCCTTATTAAATAGTACAATTGGTTAAGTTGTAAAAAGTAGTATTCAAAATTAGTAGCAGCATTCAAGAAAGTTGCATAGATTTGGAAAAAGAGATATAAAGCAAGAACTTGAAGGATGACAGTGAAGCAGAGATGTTTTGTGATGCCAGACATAAAACATCTAGATCTATTTGGCAAACCAGTAACTGACTATATCAGGAACCCAACAGACTTACTTCCCTACACTTTTTGAATGAATCCATTATCTTCTTTGATTCAATGAATGCTCTCCCATTTGAGAGGCTGAAAACTGTTTTGATAATAATACAAGCACACATTTAGATCATATCTGAATGTGGCCATTTGGCTCCATTAAAGTCAACCACAGCTACTAGGCTTGATGGGGTTAGAAGCACTGCAGTTCTATTGATCATGAAGGAATCTATATTGATTTCTAAGACAGCCAGCCATGAATGATTCCTAACCAGTTTTTCCAGGCTACAATTTCTCCACCTACGATAAAACTTCATTTTGTGCTGACAATACCAGCAGTATAGATTTCTTGTTTTTCTTGTGAGACAGATAAATACATGTCATTGTATTTTTTGGTTGTTAAAAATGAAATTCTAATGTTTCTATTATGCTTAGTTACAAATGCTTTTCCTTCCCATCTAATTTCCTCTCCCCAAACCCTCGGTCTCCCTAATCCCAGCACATGCACATTATCCAAAATACTAGGCCAAGGGACCTGGCTGTAAAAAATGAAAGTTTATCACTTCTCGGTATTTGTAAGGTTGGAAAGAACACATGGAACACTTTTTATTTTTCAGTAGATGATTCCAGTGAATCAGATAACCCTCTGACATGTGAATGCTTTGGTCCTAAAAAATGAATTTGCTGAAATGGAGATATTCATCTTTGATTACAGGTTTTCCAAGGTCACTCTCCATAAAGATATTGATATATCCTAACACCATATTAGAGGACATATAATGTAGTGGTTAGGACCAGCTATGTAACTCTAAACAAGTTACATAACCTCTGTAAACCTCTTACCTACTCAATGAGAATAATAGTATAACAGTAATGTCAACATCAGAAGCTTACATAAGGATTGCATGATATGATTTGTGTGAAATGCTTAACATACCAAGGTTTTGCTATCATTCTTTATCACCTCTCCCTGAACTCAAAACAAAACTATCCTTTTTTATTCCAGAGTACAGAGAGAGCTGCCTCCATTCCTCTTGTGAAAAAGCACTTTCAAGCAAGCACAGTCTTAGATGGATAAGAGTCTGAAAACTCCCCTGCTTGCCTGGTACTCCCTCATGCCCACACTTCTGAGACTTCTGTCTCTTGTACTCTGGTATCCTCCGTCCCATGATTGATATCAAGAGAAATGGGCCAAGACTTCCCCTCCAGGAAGTCCTCCTGTTAAACCACAGCCAGAAATGAGATTCTATTCTACTTTGTTCTATGGAAAGCAAATATAAGTCACTTACCTTCCCCTCACATGCCCTGCTTTCCAATGAACCAACACCTAGCTCCAAAAGACAGTCTTGGCCTTCAAAGGAGGTTAAGTGGAAGTCCCAAAGTAGAATTACCTAGGTACACATCTCTCTGTTTGAGCTCTATTTGTCCTAAAATAGTAAAAGATCATAGAGATACAGGCTTCCAGTTATGGAATGGGTAAGTCATGGCAATAAAAGGTACAACATAAGGAATATAGTCAATGATACTGTAACAGCAGTGTAACAGGACAGATGATAGGTACACTTGTGGTGAACTTTACAATATGTGCAAACTTGTTGAATCACTAAGTTGTACACCTAAAACTAATATATACTATTAAAAAAAAAGATCTGAGTGAAGAAGTCTTCATATTAAAAAACATAAAAGGTAAAATAATGCACCTGATACAAAGGCACCTGGATTATCCTACCCAGTCTCTAGTTTCATTGATTGATACAGCCCTGAAAAACATATTCAGTACTATTATTCCCAAAGTATGGGCACTAGCTGACTTTTTTCTGCAATTAAGCGTCTGAGCACTTTCTTTCAGACAGTACACAAAAAATAAAGCAATGAAACTAATGGTGGATGTAACTATTCTCCTTTCAAACCTAGAGGGCAGCTGGTACATTCAGGCAGGTAGCAAAAGGAAAACAAAACCCAAATGGAGTGCCAATTTATATGAGCAACATTAAAAAAGTTTATGAAATTTTAAAAGTAAAGATGAATTCAGGTTTGTATGGTCACCAATTACCCATGGGCAGAATGAAATTAAGACCACTGTGACAAAGACAGAAAATAGAGAGTATGTTTGAGATCACTGGGATCTCTTCCTTCCCTCAAATTTTGCCAAACTATTTTTACATAGGTCATAAGGTGTGATTCTAACTCAGCAAGGCAGAGATGGTGGATCTTTATGATGAATGGCAAAGTGGTTTGCATTCTTGGTCCTCTCTGTGGAAGGGAATGAAAAAGCTTGAAGGTTTTGCCAAAGTGTCAGTGGTCGTCCATTGCCTAGGATCTCTAGGCAATATCAAATAGCTCAGTGACAGGGGAAAAGAAAAATGCATTGCTCCGTTTTATTTATTTGTAACATTCTATTTTGTTCCTTGCCTCTTGAAATAAGTCTGCATTAGCCTGCTCCATTAGTAAGACTTCACTGTGCTGATCAGGATATTGGGTGAAAAGAAGAAATGGAAGAAGACTAGAGAGATTAAACTGATCTGTGTAACAAAGAGCTGCATCTGAAAGGAGGACAGGAAAAAGGACTCAGAGACACAGGACTTGGGGAAAGACCCAAATACAATGGGGAGCAGCTGTGATAGCAAGGACTGTTAGAGAGATGAAGATAAAAGAGTGAAGTAGAATTTTTAGCTATTTTTCAGTGGCATGCAAAACAATTGCCCTGTACCTGCTCTGAGAGACTCCTTAAATAATTAAATTTTGCCATGCTTGTTTGGATATTGGACTGGTATTGCCACTGGACATTAAAATGGCTAACACAGTAGAAAACCATCTCCGAAGGAACTATGTTCCAGAAGGCATCCTGAGTCTGGCTGTAATTGTAAGCATCACACTAAGCACCTACCAACATGATGTCATTTCACTATCACAACTAGGTACTATACCCAGGGGTGTGTGTCCGGTAGCCAACACCACCATTTCACCTTCCTCCTTGCCGGCAGCACCAGCCTCCAACTACGAAGTCTGAAAAGACTGTTCCAAATGTTCAGATCCTAAGCCTTGCTTGCTTCTTGGTCATGGAATGTGATGTTATCCTGGCCAGTGTGATCGAAAGAGAAGAAAGCTGGGATAGTATGGAGGCAACTGGAAAAGGTTTTACTCCATGTTAAGGGGGACTCACTAAAGTAAAACTCTTCTTCTCCATATGTAGTATATCTGCATACAATGTCTGAACCTCTGCACTCAACTTGGGACCGTGACCAGAGGCAGGTCCTGTCTCCTGAATTCCGCTTAGAGGTCATAAATCCCTTATTGTTTAAGCCTGTTTGGGTTACATTTTTCTTTTATTTGCAGCCAAACGCATTATTATTATTGGATTTAAAGCATCTGTTAGGATTAGGTGATCTGAAACCATGTAAAATTTTAGAAATCATGTCCCAAAATTTAGGACATTAGCAAATTCATTTCCATTATATTTGTTATTCCAATCAGCTATCTTTCTCTGACTCTTAAATACATGGGTATGGAATCAATCACTCACATATACAGATTTTATTCTAACTTAATCGTAAGAAAGACTATTCATTTGGGATTTCTGCCCAGGCACAGGTGGGAAAAGAGAAAATAGCGAGGGAGGAGAACCACAGAAAAATGGGAAATACTCCTTTAGCCGATTTTTCTTGACTTTGACTTCTCAAAACATGTGTTTCTAAAGGCTTTTCTTTTTCTATTCCTAGGTAGTTTTGTTTTGTTTTTCTGCCAAGCAAGCCAAATGCTCCAGAGGATGATGAATTCTCCAGCTGGTTAGTTACAGCAGTTTACAAGTCAGATACTTAGAAGGCAATGAAATTCTCCAAAGAAATGTTGAGTTTTCTGGAGGATTTCTATAGCATAAATATAGCTTTAAAGTTTGCTTTTTACTGTGTCTATCGAACACTTTTACTTTTCCAATCCATTGGCCCCTTGGAGAACCTGAAAACAAGAGGAAGGCATTAAATGTAGAAGGACATTTTGGTTACCAAACACTCTGAATGGGAACTGCCAACATGCCTACTGATGATAAGAAGTCATTTCTTATATAACCTCTCTTTTTCAGTAGTTTACATAAATCTGTTGGTTCCTTCATTCATTCATCCATTCAGTTACCAAATACTTACTGAGCACTTTAGCAAACAATGTTGGTGACTTCCCGGATTTTCTTTTACCGTTTCTGAGTTCATTCTATGTGGATGCACTCTTGCCTCCATACCCGCACCTGCCACTGTTCTTTGGAGAACTTTCCAAAGATGACTAGAGTTGCTTTGCACATAAGAGCAGAGAGTAGAGAGCCTGAAATCCCTAGGAGTTTATGTCCCCATATTAGTTTTGTACTGCTGCTCTAATAAATTACCACAAGCTACTTAGTTTGTTAGCTACACAAATTTATTACCTTACAGTTCTGTAGGTTAGAACCCAGACATGATTCTCACTGGGTATTGCCAGGTTATATTTCCTTCTAGAGGCTCTTGGGGAAAACCTATGTTCTTGTCTCTTCCCAGATACTCAAAGCCTCCTGCGTTCCCTTGCCTTACAGTCCCACTTTCTCCACTTTCAAAGTTGACAATATCACTACTCTCTGACCATTCTTTTGTCATCATATTACCCTATCACCTCAGCTGGGAAAGGTTCTCCACTTTTAAGGACTCATGTGACCAAATTGGGCCCCTCTGCCAGAATAATCTTCTTATCTGAAAGTTCATACCCTTAATTACATCTGCAAAGTTCTCTTTGCCATGGAAGGTAGTATATTCACAGGTTCAGGGATTAGGGCACAGAAATCTTTGGTAGCCATTATTCTGCCCACCATAGTCCCCCCTGATGCCCTTAGACAATGATTGACAGGCACAATGATTAACAACTCTCTCACCTCAGGTTGGGACTGCTCTGAGGGGTAATTTATCCTCCAGAGATTCCTGAAGCATTGTTCACCTCCACTTAAGTTTGCCTGAAGTTTGCCCTTCCTTGGCTTCTTCTACTTTCTTGCTCTGATTTCCCAAATTTGTTACAAGTTTCTCATGGGAGAACTTCCTTAATTAATTATTTGCACATAAATCTTATCTTGAAGTTTGCTTCTGAAGAAACTTTCCTGAGACAAGCGTCAGATATATGCTAAGCACTGGAACAAGACAACAGTGGTGGGTCAGGAGACTTGTAAGCTAACAATAATAATATTAAAAAATATCTACCATTTATTGAAACCTTAATATATGTCTGGCACTTTACCACTTCCTTGGCTAATATTAGTTAATTTGCATGAATTTATACAGTAGGTACTATTATTACCGTACATTTATATGTTAGCTCCAAAAAATCAAACATTATGCCTATCCCTAGCAGTATGCATAGTGCCTTCCATATAGTATATGCTCAGTGATGATAGGTGAATGAGGGATTGAACGGTACAGATAAAGAAACTGAAGTGTGGAGAGGTTAAATTAGCATATGTATGTCATAAATAGTGAATCAGTGATTAGAACCCAGTTCTGCCAACTCCGAAGTCCATGCTCTAACTGTGGTTTTCTGCCACTTAAATCTAGTTGTTCAATTCAAAAAGAACATGAGGCTGAGGATTCCACATAGAAGAAATGAGGAAAAGTTTCCTTCTCTATTTCAAATCCCACCCTGAAGTGGAAGTTATTTATAAAATGATTCCTCCACAGCTAATAGCCATTAAGACTTTGATCAGGAAAAGGCATATATATGAGAAATTCTGTCAGTTGTGAATAGATTTGCAAAATTTGAATCAGATAATCTAATAACGTAGTTAATAAAAAAATTTCCCCATAATTAAAAATAAAGTTCATGTGCAAACATGCTCACACATACCCAGAGAGTGAGGTATGTGGGAATGTGAGTGTCATTTAACATCTCTGTAAATCTTAGAAAAGATACATCTTATGGGGCACCTGGGTGGCTCAGTCAGTTGAGCTTCCAACTCTTGGTTTCAGCTCAGGTCATCGTCTCAGAGTCGTGCGATCAAGCCCTGTGTCAGGCTCCCCACTTGGAGGGGAGTCTGCTTCCCCTCTCTCTCTCTGTCTGCCCCTCTCCAGGCTCATGCTCGCTCTCTTTCACAAGTGTGTGTGCTCTGAAATAAATAAATAAATCTTTTTAAAAAGAAAAGAAAAGATACAGCTTAGACATCAAGTTAAAAAGTTGGGGGCATTCATGAAGAAATAATTGATAAGTTGGGTATCATTAAAATTAAAAACCAGAGCAAGGCTGGCTCAGTTGGTGGAGCATATGACTCTTGACCTCAGGATCAGGAGTTAGAGCCCCACCTTGGGTATAGAGATTTCTTAAAATTAAAAAAAAAAAAAAAATTAAAAACTAGTGCTCTGCAAAAGACAACATCAAGAGAATGAGAAGACAAACCAGAGACTAGGATAAAATACTTGGAAAAGCACATCTAATAGAGGATGGTTATATGAAATATACAAAGAACCCTTAAAACTCAACAATATGAAAATAAATAACCTGATTAAAAAATGGGCCAAAGGGGCGCCTGGGTGGCTCAGTCAGTTAAGGTCATGATCCCAGGATCCTGGGATCAAGCTCTGCATCAGGCTCCCTACTCATCAGAGAGCCTGCTTCTCCCTCTCCTTCTGCCTGCCACTCTGCCTACTTGTGCTCTCTCTCTATTACTCTGTCAAATAAATAATTAAATTCTTTAAAAAAAATGGGCCAAAGACCTAAACAGAAACTTCACAAAAGAAGATACACATATGGCAAATAAGAATATGAAAATGTACTCATTATATGGCATCAGACATATGCAAATGAAAATCACAACAAAATACCATACCACTACATACCTATTAGAATGGCCACAGTCCATAACACTCACAACACTGCATGTTGGCCAGGATGTGGAGCAACAGGAACTATCATTCATTGCCAGTGGGAATGCAAAGTGGTATGGCCACTTTGGAAGATTATTTGGTGGTTTCCTATGAAACTAAACATATTCTTACCATACAATCCAGCAATGGAGCTCCTTGATATTTACCCAAAGAAGTTGAAAACTTACATCCACACAAAAACCTGTACAGGGATGTTTATAGAAGCTTCATTCATAATTGCCAAAACTTGGAAGCAACCAAGATGTCCTTCAGCAGGTGAATGGGTAAATAAACTGTGGTACACCCAAACAATGGACTATTACTCAGCACGGAAAAGAAATTAGCTACCAAGTCATGAAAAGACATGGAGGAATTTTAAAGGCACATTATGAAGTGAAAGGAGCCAATATGGAAAGGCTACACACTGTATGATCCCAACAATTCAACATTCTGGAATAGAGACAGTAAAAAGATCACTGGTTGCCAGGGGTTGTGGGGAGGGAGGGATGAATACAGAAGGATGAACACAGAAGACTTCAGGGCAGTAAAAATACTCTGTATGATACCATAATGATGGCTATATGGCATCACGCATTTGTCCAATCCACAGAATGTATAACACAGAGTGAACCCTGATATAAACTATGGACTCTGGGTGATTATGATGTAGACTTGTCACTTGTAACAGATACACCACTCTGGTGGGGGATGTTGGTAATAGGGAGGTTATACATGTGTGGAGGCAGGCAATATATGGGAAATCTCTGTACTTCCTGTTTAATTTTGCTGTGAACCTTAAACTACTCTAAAAAAAAATAAAGCCTTCATCTTAAAAAAAGAAAGTAGCACTGAATTACAAAGTTACCAGCATATCTTTGATGGGTATCAATTGAAAGTAAGTTAATAGCTGTTTAAAAATTCATGATAATCTGTTTCAGTTAATTCTTTTATTATTTCCCTCTTAGTGTCAGCAAAAGCAAAATATGATATGACTTATTGGTCTTCATTCAAAAAAATACCACAGTTTTAATTTAAGAGGATGCAGGTTTTATATTTTAGTTAAATTACTAATCTTCTAAAAAACATTTAATATTATATGCGAAATATAATTGGCTTCTTGTTTAATCACATAAAAACTGATTAATGAAATGAAATGGATATTTCGTTTTATTAAACTATGCTTCTATGGTTAGTTCGTCACTGAAATTGGCTTGGACTTAAGGGGAATTGATATTCCAGATGCAGTCTGCTAAGCAGGTTACCATCTTATCTGCTTAATATGAATGTTTTTGAAGGTCTCTAGAGATGGATCAAGTTTCAGTCAAATTATAAGATACTTCAAAATAAAATTTCAGCAATGGATAGAGTCAGACACAGTAATGACATATAAGAATAAAACTGCAGTGCATCTTTGTAAAAGCAAACCTTTATAAACAAAAATTAAAATTTCTAGAAAAGCCACAATAAAAAAAATTATAGAAACAATAAACACAGACCATTAAATGACTGCAAAAATGTTAAATAGCAGACACCTATACAGTTCTTTAAATGTTCACAAAAGGAACAAATTAGGGGAGCAGCTAACTGTGGAGGTTTGAGGCATCACAGTAAACATTTTTAAAGCTTGAAATAGTAGTATAAGACTGTAAAAAACACACACACACACACACCAGAAAAGAGTCACAAACTATCTAAGAGAGAGAGGAAAACCATGGAGAAAAGGGATTGCAATGGAAGAGGAAAAGGAACTGGAGAGATCAGAGAAGAGCCTTAGTCACATAAGAGTAGGATTTGGATGCAGTGGAACTGTAGGAAGTGAGGCCAGTGAAGAGGAGTAGCAAGTTCCTAATGAGTTAAGTAGCAACATGCTTGGGACCTGGCCTTTGAAGTCACCAAGCTTCTGTACAAAAAGGCAAAGGAATCTTATGCCATGAACATCACAGTCTGAGGCCAACCTGGGCCCTTGGTAACTACGGAACACTGGCCCTTCTTGGGCAGCACAGCTGTCTCCTAAAATATGTACAGCCCAGGAGCCCAGCCCATCCTTTGGATCCTGACTCCACAGAGGGTAAATGCTGGCAAAGGTCACTGGTTGTTCAGAGAGGTGGAAAACTAAGAACTTACTATTCTTTCTGATTTTTCCTGCCTGTCAGACTCTTGTCATTCACTTCTTTGTACTGATAGCTTTCAAATCCCTATCTTCACACTGAAACTCCGTAAGATTTTTATGGTAACTCAGAGTATCATCAAACTCATTCTTGTTCTTTCCCACCCAAAAGAGTACTTCCAGAGCTCATCTCTAACTATTTCTTCTATTCTACCTCTTGTGTAGTCCAGGCCATTTTGTCATCTTAAATCCTAATGGCCACCATCTTTGTTTGGGCCTTCTCATCTCATACCTGGACCACAATTAATTTCTAAATGACTTTGACCCTCTAATCCATCCAAGGTAGGACAACCAGATGCATTTTCCTAAAAGAATGATTCCATCAAACCAAACTCTGTTCTTCAGCATCCTGGATTGACCAGGCCTTCAATGCTAAACTCCTTACCACAGCAAGGACATCCTCACCATATCCCAAAATACCACTCCCCTGAACTGGGCCTGTATGGACACCACCAACATCCCTTACAAGCCCTGACCTCATTGAGCTTACAGTCCAAGTGTTCCTATTTTTGTGCCAAATGTCCCTTCAGCAATCTGATAAAGGGTCCCTGAACACTTTCTCATATTAAGGTTTTTAAATGCATAAAATAAAATACAGAGGGTTACAAAGGAAACCAGTAATACTGAAAAACAGTTCAAGTGTTCTTTTAAATCGGTACAGAAATATATAAGCACCCTCGCTGATGCTTAAATAGCAAGATATAGCAGCAGTCTAATAATTACCCTAATTTTGAAGAAGTGACCTTAAACAACATTTCAAGAATCTAAAATAACTGATATGATACAAAAATGTTTGTAAGTCCTACTAATGCCAAAATCAGAGATACTGCTAATATTACAATGATTGGTGGCCATGATTCATAGCTAAAATAAATATTCAGTTTAAGATAGTGGTTAATAAAAATACAGATGATCTTTTTTTCAACTCAGTTCCCAGACCCCGTGAGTTTTATCTCATTTTAATGTCCCTGGTCTAATGATTTTTAGATATACCTCACAGAAGCCCCTGCAAAAAAACAAAACTTTCCTCTCTAAAAAAGTATACTGAATTACAGAGGAAATGAACCATAAACTTTGTCTGGAAGAGCCAAGGAAGACAAATGAGCTGAGCAAAAGTTCAGAAAATGTGGAGATGTAGAGATGAGGGATATTGGCATGGAAAGAATTTAGAGTGCTTGAAAGAAATGACTTTATGCAATTGGAGATTAATAAATTCTGGAGATCTAATTTAAAACATAGTATAGACAGCAATACTGTGTTATAAACTCCAAAGTTGCTCTGAGACTAGATCTCAATTGTTCTCAACACAAAAAAGAAATTATAATTATGTGATGTGATCCAGGTGTTAGCTAACACTTCTTTAGTAATTGTATTGTAAAATATAAATGCATCAAACCAACACACCATCTACCTCACTTACACAATCTTATATGTCAATTATATCCCAATAAGAAATAAAAAAAAATTAAAGATTCTTAATAGTCTAGATGATAAAATGTGCAGTAAATAAAAAATAAAATTTTATTCTTAATTTAACCTGAAAAAAAAATGACCAGTAGACAAAGATATTATAAACTTAAGAACGCCAAGTGAGGAGCCATCAAAGGGTATTAGGCAGTCCATTCTCCTCATTCTGTTCCCTTGGCTCTGAGCCCCACTCATCCCATCTTTGCTGTATATACACTACTTAATCTAGACTTAGACCTAACACCTCTCTTCCCTAAAAGTCTTCGTTAGACTACCCAAGCTCTCGATGTTCCAAATTATTTTAATATCCTCTATTGTTACATCTTTGTATCCACATTAAACTACATTGGAATCAACATCATTGTAAATAAATTGATAACATTTCTTTATCACCCTTGTGGCTCTATCTGAACAGAAAGATAATTGGTTGGCATGAGGTCAGAGTTCAAGGGAAGCTTCATGCAAGGATCCAGACACTTCAGGGATGATTTCCAGGGGCATTGGCTGAAATCATTTAAGGTGAAAACTACCTTTCCTGACAGGCATTAAAAGAAAATAAAAATGGAACTTCTTTGGATGCAAATATCTTAGTTACATTGAGCAAAAGAGCAAATCTGATATTTGTTTATAAGGCACACCAACTGAGGGATGCTCAGAAGGAAAGATCTTACTGATATAAAAGAACAAAAGATGTTTGAAAAAGAAGTCATTACGGAAACTGCTTCTCCTTGGACATTCACCATTCTAGTAATTAAGAGACATTCAAGCACACTGACCCAGTCATAAATCTGTTTAAGATGAATAAGCTGAGAGCGCCTGGGTGGCTCAGTTGGTTAAAAGCAACTGCCTTTGGCTCAGGTCATGATCCTGGAGTCCCTGGATCGAGTCCTGCATTGGGCTCCCTGCTCGGCAGGGAGTCTGCTTCTCCCTCTGACCCTCCCCCCCTCATGTGCTTTCTCTCTCTCTCATTCTCTCTCTCTCAAATAAATAAAATCTTTTTAAAAAAAAGATGAGTAAGCTGAACAATACATATGACTGTAAAAGGAAAATTCCAGTACAAAAAAAATAATTTTTTTAAATTTTTTGTTATGTTAATCACCATACATTACATCATTAGTTTTTGATGTAGTGTTCCATGATTCATTGTGCATAACACCCAGTGTTCCACGCAGAATGTGCCCTCTTTAATACCCATCACCAGGCTAACCCATCCGCCCACGCTCCTCCCCTCTAGAACCCTCAGTTTGTTTTTCAGAGTCCATCATCTCTCATGGTTCATCTCCCCCTCCAACTTACTCCCCTTCATTCTTCCCCTCCTGCTATCTTCTTCTTTTTTTTTCTTAACATATATTGCATTATTTGTTTCAGAAGTACAGATCTGTGATTCAACAGTCTTGCACAATTCACAGCACTCACCATAGCACATTTAGTCCATGTGAAAAATTTCCCATAAGGAATATTTATGACAGATTTTTATTGTTTGGTTTTACATGTTTAATAAATGTTTATTAAAAGTTTGTTTGGATTTTCTTTTTTTGTTGTTTTTTAGTTTTGGTAGCTCTCTTAATTTTATGGTATAAAATGTATTTCTAGAAACAAAAGCTTAAAATATCTCCCCTATTGGAAGTAGGGCTTGGTATCAAAGATAGATTATTGGGTAACCACAATTTGATAACCAATTAGGTCTTAAGAAAGGGGTTGCCTCTATCTTACCTGATCTACACTGAAACAGAAAGGGCAAGTATTATTACCCTCAAGTTACAGATAAAGAGACTGAGGCTCAGGGTAGCTAAGTGGCTTTTTACTTTCCTGAGATCTTTGGCTGAAGAACACAACAGAGAAGAGAAAGGCACCAGGAGAGAATCCGTAGAGGGAATGTGTGTGGCAGTGCCCAGTCTTGGACAATAGATATCCCTTTTCTACCAGACACTGTTCCCTAGGCAGATAAAGAAGGGTAATGTGAGACCAGTGATAAGCAATCTCTCCAACAGTTAAAAATATTAATGACAGGTATCTCAGAGCTTTAAACCTCAGTCCTCTTAAATCCTTAGCAGACAGGCATTGGAGCTGACCCCTGAAATCTGCTTTCACGGGATGTAGAAACATTAGATACCTAGAGTTAAATGCATTAGGGTGCCGGTTCTGGCACATTCTGGTTCCCACAGGAAGCTGGAGGAAGAGACATGAATTAAATGAAAGTATTCTTCATCTTCCTAAGCACTCTGATTTACTATCACCGTTAATTTTTCAAAGGAACCAGTAGTAATGTCATGAACAAAGGGGAAAGAAATGCACCAATGAAATGCCCTTCCAAGGATTTCATTTTCCAGCCTCCTACATAACCAGGACGCTCACTCTCTAAAGCCATAATGTGACTTACTGCAGAAGCACAGGAGAAATGATTCTTTGATTTATTGACTACTTTAAAGGCATCCCTTTTCCCCCACCTGGATTCAAAGGCAGATATCAAATATGCTCACATCGGAAGCACATGACACACCCACAAACAGCCAGGTCCCCAACTATCTGACAGCACAGTCAGTGAGGATGCCGCTGCTGAGGGCACTGTGGCAGGCAGCATGATGGCAGGCACTTAACACAGCACTCCCCCGATTACCAAGCAACGCCTTCACATCTAGCCCAATAGACTCAGGACAACCTGCTGAGCCCTATTTAGTTAATTACTGCTGTTATACCATCCCCATTTGCAAATGTGTAAACCTAGTTAGTCAAATTTAAGCAACCTGTCTGAGACTTAACAACTAGAAACTGGCACAATCAGAACTGAAGCCACTCTTTTCAGTTTCCATGCCCCACATTCTTTCTCTAGAGCAGGGTTTGCAAAAGTCTGATTCGAGGATCACTTGGAAAGGGTCACTAGGGATGGCCCTTAAAAATGTATGTCCGGAAGCTCCACCCCAGACTTACTACACCAGAATCTGCAGGGGAGAAGCTATTCATCTGTATCCCTGGGGGGAATCGCTGCAGGCTGAAGTTAGAGAAGAACTGCTGTAGATCTTCATATGGTACTTCGGTTTGTAAATCAGTGTAGAGATTCTTGTTCCAATAGTATCAAAGACAGTGAAAGTATAACCTCAACAGCTGGTCTAGGGATTAAATGCATAAGAACCTGACACCAGATGGCATGGGTTGGAATCCCAGCTCCGCCACTCATGAGATGCTAACATTGGGCAAACTACTTAGTCTCTCTGCTGCCTTAGTTTTTTCTCAACTGTAAAATGGAGTTGTTGTAAAGTACGGTGGCCGTGAGAATGTATCCACAGACCCCAACCACAGTGGGTATAATCAATTAAGCTACCAATGACCAGGGCAGTTGCCCTGTGAAATCCACAGCACCACGTGCACCAACGCCTGCACTCCCACAAGCCTCTCACTGCCCTCAGCAGAACACAAGAAGGATGTTAAGGCAGGCCTGTTTCTAAAAGACATGAGACTCCTTCACTGGCTAATTTTGACTCAAGGACTCCCTGCCAGCCTTGCCTACCCTTCCCCAGACTGTTGCAACCCTGGATACTTCCACCAAACCTTCCTTGCCCTCACACTTGAGGTGAAACTTACATCATAACTGGGCAGACCTGTCAGCCTCTCCCTGCTCCCTCCCATTTTCTCTCACAGACATCTCTCCTAACAAAATCTGTGCTTGCTTCATCCTGTGTTGGCATTTGCTTCTGGGAGGACTTGAGACTACGACAGAAAGATAAAGTGAGGAAAATCATCCAATAGATTTATAATCAAACCTGGGACACAGTGGGCGCCCGAAAGGGATGTGACATAAGATCACCATTACTCTCACTACTGCTACTACCACTGCCATTATATCATGACCATGGGTAGACTGTTCCTCAGCAACCATGCTAACTGACTCAGTGTTATCATTAACCCAATCCTAGGTAACTCGACCTATATAAAAGGGCTTTGCAGACATTCTTAAAACTAAGAATAGGAAACGGTCATAATTCCTCCTTATAAAACTACATTTTGAAGTTTAAATGACTAACTCTAAGGTACAATGCAGATGTCCATTTGTTATAACATCAGTTTCTCCACCCCCACCCCCATCCTCAGGGACAATGTCTGATTCATCTTCACAGCCCCACATCTCTCACAGTGGCTGGATCATGGTAGGTGTTCATAACTATTTGTCAAAATGAATTGTTAAATTGTGCAGCTCAAACTAAGGCTTCCAGTATAAGAAGCACAATGTTAAGTGATTTATTTTCCATCACAAATCCTAGAGCCCTTTAAAACTGGACAAACACTTTTATAGATTAAGTACAACCAAGTCAATTCACAAAAATGATAGTGGAAATCACAATGATGCCTCTGCTAGAGAATCTATGGGTCATTCCAGACCTACTCACTCAATTTGCAATCATATCTAAATATAAAGGTATTTTTTATTTTTTGGAAGGAAAGAAGATATCTTCACTCACACACCTTGATGTATATGATGCATGACTATGATCTCAAATAAAGCAGCCAGAAACATAAAGAAATAAAGAGAGCTATCTAAAAACAAAACAAAATAAAACAAAAATCTCCAAACTTCCAAGTTTCATATCATACCAGGCCTGGCAGTTGGCAATGATTCAAAACAAAATCAAACATGTCATTGTCCAAAACATCAAATAATGATGCTAATGATTTAAATCCTTTATCAGAAAATTAGTATCACCATTAGCAGAAGGCTTTAGGGGAAAAAAATTAATATGATAACCATTATAATCATATGCTTTCCACTCAGGCCTGTGGTTGACACACAAAAAGTCTGTGCATCTAAAAACTGTTCTATCTATTGTGAATTTTTAAGAAGTGGGCAAAAACTTACAAAGGGATTGGTCCTTTAATAAAAGGTGTGCTGCCATGTCAGATCATCAGAATATCAACTACAAAATACTATCATTTGAAACCATAGCCCTGTGTTTGCAAAATAGACAGCAACATGTAGTACAATTTTTGAATTAAAATACAAATGTTTTTTTCATGATCCAATAGTTTTATACATATAGGGTGAAAGAGCACACTGGAATGTATATATTATGAAAGAGTTTTGAGTAGACCCTAGTGAAAAATCCATGCTGTATTTGTGCAGTGTTCAGAAAAGCAAAAAACTTGGTCAGTGAGTTCCAAAGCATATTATTTGGACCACACAAATCATACCGAGGTCCCTTGACTCTACAAAAGCCAGAGATAAGGCAAGGTCAGGAGGGTGGATGGATGGATGGATGGATGGATGGATGGATGGATGGATGGATGGAGAGAACATTAAGAAAGCTGTGAGTTAACTTTTCATCCTGAGATGCTTTCTGACAGTTAAAGATAGCTATGCCAGCTACTCTACATGTCAGACTTCGAATAAAACATGAAAGCATTTTTTGGTTATCTTTTTCTTCTTATCCCAAAGATGGTTAAAGACTAATTTTAGGCTCTCAGATTTTCTCAAGTGTTAAAACAGTAACCCTGCCATTTGCAACAAGCTGAGAGACTTGCCTAAATCTCTCATCTCTTTCTTAGTTCCTAGGAAATATTCCTTTTGTGATTCAGCTGCCAAGGGCAATCACATACCACTCTTTGCTGAGACCTTCTTCCCATCCTCCTACAAACTCCCCTCTGATAGGGAGAGACTTAATCTTTTGTGAAGCAGTTTTGCCTCCAAGCTTCTCATCTCCACATCTCTGCTGGAAGCTGAATGGTAGTGGTGATCTCAGTGAGGTGCTCCTTTGATGGCATATTTCTGATGATCACTTGGGGATTCGGGCTGTGACACTCAACCCTGAACTCCCACTAAACCAGTTTATGGTGAGAGATAAGGAAGATGGGAAAGCAGCATTTATAACTTTGAAAATGCCTACTCTCTTCTTCCAAATTTTTCTTCAACCAATGTTCTGCTTTTAATTCTTACTAATTTTTTCCCTTAGCTATAAAGATGTTGACATTAAAAAGTGTATCTGACATACTTCTTAACTTGAAAAGCAATCTTTCTAACTTGAAATCTGTTCCTTATTTTTTATAAGTAACAAAATATAGCAGATAGCAATTAGTGACAAAAAAAAAAGAGGCACTGGCCTGTCTTTTGTATATGCCATTCAATATTACTGGCAAATGGCATTTACTATACATGTTAGTGCTAAAATCAGTGACTACAAAAACTCAGCATATTCACTTACTCCCCTGGATTCAAGAGAATGGCTACTGTTAGAGTTTTAGAAAATCAGCCTTCAAGCTCTCCTTCTCACACAAAGTAGACTCCGAAGCCACACTGTGAAGTAGGAAAGGTTTCTTTTTCATAGTTTTCTACCCTTCTTTAAACATCGCCTACATCGTGGATAGTGCTTGTTTTGCCTTTTCAGAATCAATGCCTTCTTATATTCACAGGACTTCAAATTTTCTGGAGGATTTGTTCTTTCCTCATTTGTAGCCTGTGCTCTAACAAGGGCTGAGCCCACTTTCTGGTTCTGGACACAGACCTGGAAAATCAGAATAATATTCACTGGTTCAAGGTCGGGAATAAAGCCCTCTCCCGGCCAACGTGAACCTTCAACTTGCCATTACAATTGTGAGAAAGATACTCTATTTCCTGGAGTTGCTCTGAGGAAACATAAATCTGAAATTACTAGTGACCTTACCACGTCATGGGAAGAATCTGTCCAAAATGAAGCCATGAAAATGAGGAAGACAGATTCCTGGCTGCATAATTTAAGTAACTAGATTTAGCCACTTCCAAAGCCATATTACCCCTAGATTCTTAAATATATTTATTTTTTAGTTTAAGCCAAATAGTGTTAGGTTTCTATGATCACAACCAAAGGAGCAGTTACTGATAAAACCTAATACCTATTGATTTATATCCCCCAAGTAATCAAAGTTCTTATTTGTCCTTCCTGGGTTCAGGGACATGTATTTTCATGCCTGACCAGGACATGGTCTTCAGAAAGCGAGTCTCTATGATTCCTTTTAATTTCTATCAGGAATTTTAGTTCTCCATTTTTGTTTCTGCTATCTCTTGGTTCTGATGTATGCAAGTGATTATCTATTAAACTGGTTGGAATTAAGGTATAAGTGGCTGAAAATAATTGGGTGTTGCACTTGCATTACTTACATATGTTTAAATTAGTATGTAACATGAGGACTTCAAGCAGATTAGAACAAGTTGAGAAGGTATTTTTGACCCAAGTGACAGATGGTGAGGGGAAAGTCTTCTGAGTTGTCCACAGTAAGGATTACAGTGCATTCATGAGGTGATGGTTCCAGCTAAGATGGAGTAAGCTCACTCCATACTTTCTCTCCCTCTGATTACAATTAAAAATTCTGAGCAGAAAATATTAAGCAACTATCTGATTACACTAAAAGTAAATAAAAGACCTGGAAGCATGACCAATATGGTACAAACATTCCTGTTTTTTTCCCTCCCCTATCTACCAGCTTGAACTCCATGAAATTCTAATCTCAAGACCATGCAGCAGGGGCAATCAGAAAACACTTCAGGGGGGTTCTCTTCTCTCTTCATGGCCAGAGAACCAGGAAACGACCCTCTGTAGGACAGATACTATGGGGGGAATGCTAGTTTAATTTAATGTTTTTTTATTCTCCTGTTTAGATGATCTGAAAGGCCATATTTCTCTATGATCAGAGGTACTGGGAAAGAGGGCCTCTGTGCGCTCAAGAGTCTTTCTTCCTACTCTCTTGCTCTTTGTCACCAAGTCGATCAGAGGAGGAGCTACAAAAAGACAAGATAAAGACCTCTGGACAAAAAAAATTATCAGAGATAAAGAGGAATATTACAAAAATCATTTTAAAAGGGTCAAAACACCAAGAAAATATAAAAATTCTAAGTGTATCTGTGCCTAATAACATATTCAAAGTACATGAAGCAAAAATGAGTGCAGCTGAAAAGAGAAACAGGCAAAGCCATAATTAAACTTGGAGACTTCAGCAATCATGTCTCAGTAATCCAAAGATCAAGCAGAAAGAAAACCAACAAGGATACAGAAGTCTTGAACAAGACTATCAACCAACTTGACCTAATTAACATTCATAAAGCACTCCATACAATAATGTACAATACATGCTCTTTTCAAGTGCCCATGGAACATTCAACAGGATAGATCATAAAAACAAACTTTAACAAAAATTTTAATCTAAATAATGCAAGGTATTTTTCTCTAATCCGAACAAAATTGAACCAGGAATCAATAACAGAAAGATGTCTAGAAAATCCCCCCAAATTTGAAAGTTAAACAACACACTGCTAAATAATCCAGGAGTCAAAGGATGTTAGAAAATACTCTGAATTGAATGAAAATGAATATACAACACATCAAAATTTATGGGATGCACCTAAAGCAGTTCTTAGAAGATAACATAACAGCATTTAATGCTTGTATTAGAAATGAAAAACAGGGGAGCCTGGCTGTCTCAGTCAGAAGAGTTTACAAGTTTTGATCTCAAGGTTGTGAGTTCAAGCCTCATGTTGGGTATACAGTTTACTAAAGAAAATAAATAAACTTAAAAAAAAAAAAGAAAGAAAGAGGGGCGCCTGGGTGGCTCAGTCAGTTAAGCGTCTGCCTTCAGCTCAGGTCATGATCCCAGGATCCTGGGATCTAGTGCTGCACTGGGCTCCCTGCTCAGTGGGGAACCTGCTTCTCCCTCTCCCTCTGCCCCCCCCCAAGCTCCTGCTCACTCTCTCTTGCTCTATCTCAAATAAATAAATAAAATCTTAAAAAAAAAAAAGAATTAAACTAAAGAAAAAAGAAAGAGGGACACCTGAGTGGCTCAGTCAGTTAAGACTCTGCCTTTGGCTCAGGTCATAATCCCAGGGTCCTGGGATTGAGTTCCATATCAGGCTCCTTGCTTGGTGGGGAGCCTGCTTCTCCTTCTGCCTGCAGCTCCCCCTGCTTGTGTGCTCTCTCTCTTCTTCTGATAAACAAATAAAATCTTTTTAAAAATAAAAATAAATAAAAAAGAAAGAGAATGAAGAACATTCTTATATCAATAATCAAAAGTTCTACCCCAAGAGACTAGGAAAAGAATAGCATAGGGAATTTAAAGCAAGCAAAAGGAAGTAAATAATAAACAAGAAAATGGAAAACAGAAGACAAATCAATGAAACTAAAAGGAGCGCTCTGAAAAGATAAACTTCATTGATAAAAACCTCTATCCAGACTGACAAAGAAAACAGAAGGAAGACACAAATTACCAATATTGGAATGTATCACTATGGACTTCACAGACATTAAAAGGATTATGGAAAATGTTAATAATAACTTTACGACCATAAATTTAACAACTTAGATGAACTGGACCAGTTGAAAGACGTGCTACCAAAACTCACTCAAGAAGAAACAGCCGGAATAGGTCTGTATCTTTTTTTTAAAATAACTTTAATTCATAATTTAAAAACTTCCAGCAAGGAAAACTGCAGGGACAAAAGGTTTCTCAGATAAATTATACCAACCATAGGGCGCCTGGGTGGCTCAGTCGTTAAGCATCTGCCTTCGGCTCAGGTCATGATCCCAGGGTCCTGGGATCGAGTCCCACATCGGGCTCCCCGCTCCGCGGGAAGCCTGCTTCTCCCTCTCCTACTCCCCCTGCTTGTGTTCCTGCTCTCGCTCTCTCTGTCAAATAAATAAAAAAATCTTAAAAAAAAAAAATTATACCAACCATAATAATAATAATACCAGTTCCTCACAATCTCTTCCAGAAAATAGAAAAGGAAAAAATGCCTACTCAACTCCATTTGTAATGCCAGCATTACTCTGATAACAATCCAGAGAAAGGCAATATAAAGAAAGGAAAACTAAAAAACTAATATCCCTTATGAATACAGACATAAAAGTTCTCAACAAAATACTAATATAAGAAGACGCATAGACCAAGACAAAGTAGTCTCTCCCAGAAATGCAAGGCTGGTTCGTTATTAGAAAATAAATCAGTGTAGCCCATCACATTAACAGACTAAACCATATTATATCAATAGATGCAGGAAAAAAAATTTGAAAAAATTCCACAACCATTTATGATAAAAACTCTTAGCAAATGAGAAATAGTAGACTGTACACCCAATCTGGGGCTTGAACTCACATCCCCTAGATCAAGAGTCACAAGCTCTACTGACTGAGCCAGCCAGGCATCCCTTAGCAAACTAGAAATGGAAGAGATCTTTCTTAACCTGAATAAAGATCTCTTTAAAAACATGCAGCAAACATCATAATTAATGAATATAGAATGAATGCTTTTCCCCTAAGATGGAGGTGAAGGCAAGGTTATTCACTGCCACCCTTCCTATTCAATATTGTACTAAAGCCCTAGTCACTGCAATAAGACACAAAAAAAATAAAATACATACAGATGTTGAAAAAGAAAACATAACACAGTCTCTACTTATAGGCACTATCATTGCCTACATGGAAAATTTCAAATCATCTATCAAAAAGCTCCTACACCTAATAAATGAGTTCAATATGGCTGCATGATACAAGGTCTACACACAAAAATCAATCACATTTCTCTACAGTAAGCAATGAACACTTGAAAGCTTAAAAACAATTTTTAAAGCTCAAAAAAATTAAATACTTAGGGATAAATCTAACAAAATATGTGCTAAATCTGTTCCTGAAAACTTTAAAACATGGACGAAATAAAGTAAAGAAGAATGTGAAAAAGTAGAGGGACATACTGTGTGTGCAGACTGGAAACCTCAATATTTTAGGACTTTAATTTTTCCCAGTATTTTAAGATTTTGATTTTTCTCAAATCTCTCCCAAATTGATCTAAAGATATAATCCCAACCAAAATTCTGGCAGGATTTTTTTTGAAATATTGAAAAACTGGTTCTAGATTTCAATGAAAAGGCAAAGGAACTGAAGTAGCCCAAATAATTTTAAAAATTAAGGACAAAGTTAGAGATCTCACATGATTTGGTAACACATATTATAAAACTACACCAAATAAGACAGTGTGGTATCGATGCAAGAATAGTTGTATAGATCAATGGAACAGAATACAGATTTCAGAAGCAGACACACAAAAAATTGGGTTTTGACCATAGTGCAAAAGCAAGTTAGTGGAAAGTATAGTCTTTTCAATGAAGGGAGATGGACAACTGTACATTTGTAAACCAAAAAAAAAAAAAAAAGACCTCTACTTATACATCACATATTAAATAAAAATTAACTCAAAATGGATCCTACACTTATATGGAAAACACAGAACTATTAAACCTTTAGACACCAACACAGGAGATCTTTAAAACCTTGGATTAAGCAAAAAGCTCTTAATACAACATCAAAACACAACCCATAAAATAAAATCGGTAAATCTGACTTTATCAAAAATGAAAACTTGGCTCTGCAAAAGACAGCAAAAGTAAAGACTACATACCAGGAAAAGACAGCCACAAATCACGTATCCAAGAAAGTACTCGTATCCTGAATATATATTTTTTTTAATTTTAAAATTCAACAGAAAGGCAACAAGTAAGCCAATTAAAAACCAGATCAAAGATTTTCGCAGGCATTTCCCCAAAGAAGACACAAATAAGCCCCTGAAAACATGCTTAACATCATTACTTCTCAGGTAAATGCAAAGCCAAACTACAATGCGATACACTACAAACATTACGATTGCTAAAGTCTGAACACTAACAGTAGAGTGCTGGCAAAGGTGTCAGTAACTGAATGTCTTATTCTGGTGGGACTGCAAAATGGTACAGTCACTCTGGTTAACAGTTTGGCAGCTTCCTATAACATTAAATATACACTTACTATATAACCTAGCAATTCCACTTCTAGTCATTCGCTCTAGATAAATACAATCTTATGTTCTCACAAAAACTTGTACACAAATACTTACAGCAGCATTATTTGTAATCACCAGAAGTTAGAAACAGCCCAACCGCCCTTCAGTGGGGTGAAGGGATAGAGTAACATCCACACAAAGGAATGCCACTCAGAAGTAGAAATGAATGAACTTCTAATTTACTGAACAACATGAATGAATCTTAAACATATACTATGCAAGTGGAAGTAGTCAGACGTAAAAGGTTAGATACTCTATGCTTCATTTACATGAAATCCTGGAAATAGTACTACTATTTCAGAGATTACTAGTTGTCAGAGGTTAGGGATAGTGGTCATATTTGACTACACAGGAGAAGCACATAATTTTTTGGAGTGAAGGAATTGTTCTGTATCCTAATTGTGTTGGCAAATTTGTCAAAATTCATAGAACTGTATACCAAAAAGTAAATTTTTAAAAATCTGGTTTATAATGCTGACCTTGCCACTATCTTGCTAAGTGATCTTGGACAAGATACATCACCTCTTTCAGATCCAATTTTCTTAAATGGAATATGAAGGTGTTGGTCTAAGTGCTTTTCCAAGTTTGGCCTTCTGTGATTAAAATTACGTCATACAAAAGCCTATCTATTCCCTAACTAAGCTTTACAGGTACTCTACAAAAGGAAGTCATTAAGCAGTTTACGTTTTTTCCTTCAGCAAGGATTCCAATCAGCTCAGTGGACCATTACCATGGTCGATGTCATCGTCATCATCATCATCATCATCCACATTGAGCTATCTATGTGGCCTGAATTCACCAGATAATTCACTACTTCCAGACTATGGAGCCCACCAAAGAAACACAAAGAACTACACAATTACAAATTATTATTTCTGCTCTACAGCAAACTTTTCAAAGAGAAATGAAACGGGAAAAACAGATAGTGAGTTTTTGACACTTGGGGAAGAATACAGAATCTATAGATAAGCAGCAACACTAAATAAATGATATTAACTCCATCACTCAGAGCTCTGCTTTATGCCCTGTCATTTGCACTGTGGATAAAACACAAGATATGGCTTGCATTGTCATGTAATTTCTTGTGATACTGTTATGTTTTTAATTACACAGATTATGGAATAGAGTTTCAATAGGGAACAAAATCTCTCTTTTCAGGAAACCAGAACCTACGAGTCAAAAAAGGAATGTTTCCAGATCTCTGATGATATAGAAGGCTAGGAGAAGGGCAAATTCCTTAAAAAATTAAGTTCAGCATAATTGCACTTCTAAGTATCTACCCCAATATGAACCAAATGCAAAAATATTCCTTGCAGCATTATTTGTAATAGTGAAAAGTTGTAAGTAATCTAAATGTCTACCATTAAGAGACTGGCTAAATAAGCTATAACATAATCATATGATAATACTAAGAGCAAATAAATGAATTAAAGCTATAAACATCAAAACTGGCAATCCCCTAAGACATAGTGAGAGACAAAAATCATATTTTAGAATGACTTTTAACGAATAGTTTAACAATAGCTCTATATATCCTCTATAGACATTATATATAAGCATTTTGAAGGGTACATATTAAGTTCACAATAGAGGTTAACTCCCAGGAGAAGAGGAGGGTACTGGGTTTAAGACAAAAGAGCCTTTTAGGAAAATGTATTCATGTATTATTTGTATGACTAAAAATTACTGTTTTTAAAGATTTACTTATTAGAGAGGGAGA
This sequence comes from Callorhinus ursinus, assembly GCF_003265705.2. Taxonomy (NCBI): domain Eukaryota; kingdom Metazoa; phylum Chordata; class Mammalia; order Carnivora; family Otariidae; genus Callorhinus; species Callorhinus ursinus. The sequence continues at coordinate 24,364,985 of NW_027397085.1, forward strand.
GAGAGCACACACGCACAAGCATGTGGAGAGGGAGAGGGAGAGAGAATCTCAAGCAGACTCCCCACGGAGCATGAAATCCAACGTGGGGCTCGAACCCAGGACCCTGAGATCACAACCTGACCCGCCATCAAGAATCAGCAGTTCAACCGACCGAGCCCCCGAGGCTCCCTGACTAAAAATTACTTTTAAACAGAGGATCCAATAAAGCATACCAAAGAGACCTATGGCATCAGGAAATTTTCCCAGGACTACTTAGAAAGGTCCAAAGGACACAACACCGGGAGAAACAATGTCAGAAGATAGAATGCCCACTCTTGCCAAGAAAGGCTTTCTTCCTGACCCAGCCTATTTTAGAATATAAACCTGGGAGCTACATTTTAGGGACTAGGAGTCCATTCTGCATTGTTCTGAAGAAACCACACCATCCTGAAATGATCTCTAACATTAAATTTTCAAGTCTCTTGAACAGATCATTATTTAACCTCACCCCCACCACCCCCTTACTCACAACCCACATTCTTCACCACCCAGTGGCCTCAAACCACAGAATGACACACATTTATTTTTAAATTTAGAGTGAATTAAAACTAATTCTGTTTTGAGAATCCCGTGACACCCCCCGGAATAATTAGAAGGACCCTGCAGTGTCACAAAAGCAGAATTGGAAAAGCACTGGCCTGTATCGTTGCCATGGGGATCTGCCTCCTGGAACAATCCAGTTCTAGGAAGAGCAGGAGAAAGGGGAGAAATCTCAGAAGAGTTGTAAATAGAGCATGGCAGTTGCATAGTAAATAATACCAGTGGTTTAGGAGCTTTGCCTGCCCCGACCGTCCAGGCAATATGACAGGAGAGGAGGAAAGAATCTGCACTGTATCAGGTTGCCATGAGCCCACTCTGTTCCAGATCCATTTTGCAGAATTAAATGCAGGAGGAGGAGCAACTGCGAGTGGGGCCATTTTCCTCTGGAATTGTCCAGATTTGGCCACTATGTAATTATAATGCAGGGGGCCTAGAGTTCAGCTTTCCTCTTTACTGTTAAGAGCACCAGCCCCCCCATGGAGGTGTATTCTGTTTCCCAATTTTAATTTTAGCATCTACACGTCAGCAATTTGCATTTAAATGTGTTGTCAGAGAACTTCCAGAAATCTTTAATAGGAAGACCGATTTGCATTTTAATACGCTGTTAAAGAATTTGAAAATATCTTTTTTTCAGTGTGATACACATTACTGGAGGAATGGCCACCGTTAAATTATAATTCTGGGTACTATTTAAACAGAGCTAGCTTTCAGAAGTACCATGGCATTGCTGGACTTCGTTAAAAGTTTCTTGTAAAACAGAAAGTCCAAAAGAAAAAGGAAACCTTCAGATCCTGAAGGCCTTAAAGTTAAAACTGATACTTTCAGTACAGATATCCGAGCAGAAGTGAGTTGGTGTAGGTTAGTTATCAGAAAGGAATATCATCTGAAGAAGAAATAGGAAAGTAGAATTTTCTTTGCTGTCCCTTGCAGGTGTCCCAATCTACCGTTTCTTCTCTGTTGAAGTTTGAAGGCTCAATTCGGAGACAGGTGGAGTCCCAACAACATATAAAGAATGTTTCTGCCCTCTCTTCCCATTTAATATTTTCACAAGAGTAACCATGACCCTGAATGGACACTTCAGTTTTTGTGCATTCTGGAGAAACACTGATTAGGTTATGACCTCCTGTCCAGTAAATAAAAATTAGACATCTCAATCCCTCTGCTGCTTCATCCTCAGTGACTCTGGGTTTCTATGCATTAGCATGGCATTTCAAGCCTTCCTGAATCTATTCTCCACCTACCTTTGCAACTATTATTTGCCCCATTCGATGGTAACCTAACTACCTTACTCCTATCTATACACCTTGGCTCACTGAAGACTTCTGACCACAAATGCCACACAGTGAGCTGTACTGAAGGAAGAGCAGGAGACAGAGAGGAGGAGGGAAAGAGAGGGAAGAAAAGGAAGTGAAAAGAGGAAAAAATTCAGAAATTCTAGCTCTTGAAAATCTTAACATTTTTTCCTAAAAATGCCCGTGTGGTTTAAAAGAACTGCCTCCTTTTATTGAAGGAAATTGCTTTTGGAAGCCTCCAGATAAGTTTACTTTGCAAATGGTGCTTTTGTAGTATTATTAAAAAAAAAAAAAAAAAGACAAGAGACCCAAATAGGGTCATTTATGCTAAGCCCCACACCACCAAACCAAGACTTAAGTGCTGTTTCTGCTCTCCCATAAATGGAATCTTAAATCAGTCAGGAATCCCCTGATCAGCACTAGTTAGGTCATCTGCCTGATAAACCTCTGCTCTGCCCTAAAGGAAAGCGACCCTGCAATAACCAACCTGCTTTCTTGCTTGTAAAGTAGCTTGTAAAGTACCAGACACAGGTACCTGTGGAGCCCCTCGAGCTCGCGACTTCGGCTTCTCGCGGCCTCTGGAGGTCGGGGTATATCCCTGTGGGATCCCAGCCCTGCAGCTTTTACGTTAAAGCTCTCAGCTTTACTGGAGCTCTTCTTTCTCCCAACTCGATTAACTGGCCGCAGTCGGACTGGATACGACTTCAAAGCCGGACGAAGTTCGAGGTCACACTGGTTCCGGTTTGGAAACCTGAGTGGGTCTCACGTCAGACCCGGTCCGACTTGGAAACTGAACTGGGTCCAGGGAAGGACTGGGTCCAGCTTGGAAAGGGGACTCAGTTCGGCGTGGACTGGGTCCGACTTGGAAACCGGACTGAGTTCAGGGTTGGACTGTGTCCGCTTTCAAAACCCTCTGGCTCCAGGGCCGGAAGGGGTCCCGTGTGAGGCCTCCGGTGAGAATTTTTGTTTGAAGACTGAACGAGCAGGTGAACCTCGCAAAAGATAATCCTGAGTTACGGTGGCCACAGTAAACTTTCATCGTAGATAAGCTTATCCATTTATGAGGCGCCCTACAGAAAAAGGCGTCTCAGCCAAGCACTCACCGTTGAGGGGGGAGGGAAAATTATTTTTTCCTCGTCTAAAGTATCTGGTGACCAGGACGAGAACGCTGGGGCATCGCGCTCACTCCAGAGCCTGCGGAAGGGATCCTGGGAAAACTGGCCAAAGCCGACAAAGGGTAAGAATTCTTACCAAAGAAGCTCTTCTATCTCTATCTGTGGCACCTGGTCCATAGAGGAAGGTAAAATTTCCCTTTGTCCCTTCCTTTCCAAATCCAAATTGGCAGGCAAAAAAAAAAAAAAAAAATTCGTAATAAGATCTTGAAATTGTGACTTGTGAATTCGCTTTTGAGTATGCACTGGTTGCTGATCCTGTGTCTCGAAGGGACAGCTACTGTCTAACTATGTATCTCATTTTGTGTCCTAAGAACTTAAATTGGCAGTCATCAGGTTGGGGGCTCCCAAGTACAGCTGGACAAAAATATGGGTTGCACTCCATTTGTTCGTAGGGTCCTACCAACAGTTGCCACTCCTTAGAGGAATTGTTTAAGTCTTTATTTTGGTTATCTTTGGGAGTGGCTCTGAATCTTGGGAGGATAGTATCTTTTGCACTCTGTTTGGGGATGCCTCGTTAACCATGGGTTTTCTCAATACTGCCGGGAATATTTACTGCTTGCACCAGCTGAACCCTCACAACATATTCAAAAGGATTTTCAAAAAATAGTTCTTTGGTCAGAAGTTGGATAAATTGGAAGATGATATTCAGAGCCTGATAGGAACGTTTTTTTAGGTCTTCTCCCCTAAGCTAAACTCAAACTGTATCCAGAGGGAAAGCAAAGCATTCTGAAGCCATTGTGAAAGAACTAACTGAACATTACAAAGAAACACAGCTCTAAATCTAGAACTTGGGAATCTTTTGATTTCCATCTTAGTTGAAGATCTTCTCCATGTTATAAAGAAGCAAACTGAAGAGAAGTTGTAGTTGGATGAATGGGTCAGTCTCTGTATCATGTGACCCAGGGTAGTCTTCAGTAAATAAAAAGTTGTTTAAGGGGTGCCTTGGTGGCTCAGTTGGTTAAGCGTCTGCTTTAGGCCCAGGTTATGATCTAGGAGTCCTGGGATGGAGCCTGGCATGGGGCGCCCCTGCTCAGTGGGGAGCCTGCTTCTCCTTCTTCCCCTGCCCCCCCACTGTGCTCTCTCTCTCTCAAATAAATAAAATCTTTTTTTTTAAGAAAAAGGTAGTTTAAGTTTGTTGGTTTAATTTAAAAAGACATGTCTTTAGAGTTATCGGCATTAAATATAATACTTTTATTCTACCTAGATTTACTAAAAGTCAAATAAGCTCATGTTCTGTTTCATAATTTGTCAGCAAGAAAAATAACTTATGATGGTTAGCTGTTTAATGCCTTGTGAACTTTTCATGACTAATCTAAATATAATTGTTAATAATAAATAAATTAAATAGATGTAAGTAAAATAAAGGTTTATAAATGAAATTTCCACACTAATTATACTTTATGGTATGTCTTCTTAAAAATAGTTTCTGAAATCCTTTTGGTAACTTGAAACCTTAGTTATACTGAGATAAATTAAATGATGGTTATCATTAAATATCTAGATCATTCCCAAATAAAACAAAATACTGAAACATTACCTATTGAACACAGGTTTATCTACCCCTGACTTCTACTTTCAGAGGAAATAAAGATACTTGGGTCTATTAGTAAACATGTTTTGTGTCACACTAGAAAGTTTACTATGAGGAAGAATATACTTCTAGAAATTAGGCAATGTACTTATAAATGTTCCAGTTCACAGAATGCTACTGTAACAGTCCAAAACTGCTAACTTTTTAGTTTTCACAAGGAATTAAGGATTCTAAGGGTTAAGACTTCTAATCAATATGTAATTAAATCTGCTTAGAAATAATTACATGGGACTGAATGAACTAATGAAGATAATTATAATTTTTATAACTTTTTGTATGAAACATTGCCCGTTCCTTAATGTTTTGTTTTTCCAGATTTAAGGAAACCTTTTCTCTTAAGCCACCTATGACTAGCAGCAATTTGGTAAAGTATACCTTTGTAAACAAAGATGAGACATTTACTTTTTCTTCCTATCTGATCCCTCCAGAATTCAGAAACTCTTAAGTATTCTTTTCATCGGACTATAGTTATTTACATAAATTCAATAAGAATCTGTTCTCCTTGTAACAGGACACAATTGGAAACAATGGTTATATTGCCAGGGCCTTGACTGGAATGCCATTTGAGAATGTACATAGACTCAGATATGACCACACAACTTTAAGGAACTAAGGTTGACATTATGGAGCCAATAAAGCCCCTTGGAAAAACTACCTGATACCTTGCTTACAAGGGTTCCCAGCAGCCTTACCAGGTAAGTAGAGAAGGTCACTTCCTGGCATGCTCCGGAAAGTTAAAATATTTATGGAACCTCAATAAGGCAAGAATTTACCCAAATCTATAGGTATTGCAGGTGAAGTCTGATGGCTAGTCCTTGGCTTGGTTTCCTAGCCTTGAGAGGCTTTAAAGTGTTCAATCTGAGATACCTTATGAAAAGTTTCAGCAAAGCAGACTTAAAAGGAGCCTATATGATCAATTAACTATTCTTGCTGCACTTATGTAAATAATATCAGGCCAAGTTTAATGCAAGCAAATTAGCTTTACTGTGATCTTCTTTGGTAAAAATGGAGTTGACTGTAGAGAGAAAAATTATATTTGTACCTTTGTCTATATTTAAATTCTAATCCTGCTAATTGTCTTTGAGGTTTGTTATATATCTGTAAACTGGATTGGATACTGAATTCCTCTAGTTTCCTCAAATATCTGGTTATGACTCTCCAAACTTATGTTGACAATTCTCTCCCACCCTTCTGATTTGGAATTACTAAGAAGAAAGACTGCTCTTGAATGTCCTTGGAAGGGATGATACTAGGTCCTTCTCACTACCAAGACAGCAGCCAAACTTCAGGGACTTGAACTTCAGGTTCATATCTCCCAATTAAAAAGGGCTCTTTCAGACTCTTGGAACTGTACACCAGCTGGAAATCTAAAATTAAAATTGACTAGGAAGGTTTCTCCCCAGAAGCAGACGGCATCTTGACGTAGGCAGCTTTCCCGAGATCATGGATCAAAATGTTCATCCCCAGTATGAAACCTTTATTCTTTTGCCTTTTTGCTACTTGCTTTTCATCTTTGTTAATGCATAGGAAGACAATGCTCCTTAATTCTTGGCATCCATCCCTGAATCTACTGGTAAAGCAGTTGCTGCCAAACAAAATCCCTACAGTCTCTGACCATACTTGTTCTTTATAATAGGATAGCCCTTGATTATCTTTTAGCTGAGCAAGGAGGGGTTTGTGCTATGGCCAACACCAACTGCTGCACTTAGATTAACTTTTCTGGGGAAGTTGAGACCCAGCAACATGAGATCACTGAACAAGCCAGCTGACTTATGAAAGTGATGCCTCCAATGGGGCCTTTCTTTGACTTATTTGATTCTCATTGGTTTGGGTCTTGGAGACCAAGGCTCCAAAGTGCACTCCAAACATTGGCAGTTATCCTGCTTATAATAATCATAACAGTCTTCCTGGTGCACCGAATGCTCTCAAAATGCATGTTCACAGCCATCTCCCACAAAGCAAATGATCTCCTGATGAAAAGAATGTTGGAAAAGGAACAAAGAGAATGACCAACTAAAAGAATGTGAACCTACAAATGAGCAAAGGAAGAAAAAGAGAGACAAACCAAGAAACAGACTCTTAACTGTAGAGAACAACCTGATGGTTACCAGAGGGCGGATGGGTGGGAGGACGGGTGAAAGAGATGAAAAGGATGGGGGATTAAAAATCCACTTTACCATGATGAACACTGAGTAATGTATGGAATTGTTGAATCACCATATTGTATGCCTAAAACTAATATAACCCTATATGTAAACTATTTTGGAATTAAAATTAAAAACTTAATAAAAAAAAAAGAACGTGAACCTGAAGTTGTGGCCTATGAATATCATACAGAGATTCTACAAAAACTGCAAGAACCCCAGAATTTAGCTGAGAGTGGCACTGATGCCTTAAATTTTGAAGACATCTCTCAGGTAGGCTGAGAGTCTGATAAAAAAAGGGGAATTGTTGAAAACAAGGAAACAGAACTGCCCAAAATGGAATCACCTGTACTAAGTCCCATACCACAAAACTGAGATTTAATTACAATTTTGGCTTTCCAAGAAATGGAATCCTTAACCAGTCAATCAAGAATTGCCTGATCAGTAGTAGTTAGGTAATCTGCCTGATAGACCGCTACAGTCCCCTAAAGGAAGGTAACCTTGCAATTACCAACCTGCTTTTTTTTTCAGTTATGTTAATCACCATACATTACATCATTAGTTTTTGATGTAGTGTCCCATGATTCATTGTTTGTGCATAACACCCAGTGCTCCACGCAGAACGTGCCCTCCTTAATACCCATCACCAGGCTAACCCATCCTCCCACCCCCCTCCCCTCTAGAACCCTGTTTGTTTCTCAGAGTCCATCGTCTCTCATGGTTCGTCTCCCCGTCCGACTTACTCCCCTTCATTCTTCCCCTCCTGCTATCTTCTTCTTCTTTTTTTTAACATATAATGTATTATTTGTTTCATAGGTACAGGTCTGTGATTCAATAGTCTTAACACAATTCACAGCGCTCACCATAGCACATACCCTCTCCAATGTCTATCACCCAGCCACCCCATCGCTCCCACCCCCCCACCACTCCAGAAACACTCAGTTTGTTTCCTGAGATTAAGAATTCCTCATATCAGTGAGGTCATATGATACTTGTCTTTCTCTTATTGACCTACTTCGCTCAGAATTAATACCTATTCTTCTAAAACTGTTCCAAAAAGTAGAAATGGGAGGAAAGCTTCCAAACTCATTTTATGAGGCCACCATTACCTTGATTCCAAAACCAAACAAATACCCCATCAAAAAGGAGAATTACAGGGCACCTGGGTGGCTCAATTGGTTAAGTGACTGCCTTCGGCTCAGGTCATGATCCTGGAGTCCCGGGATCGAGTCCCGCATCGGGCTCCCTGCTCAGCGAGGAGCCTGCTTCTCCCTCTAGCCCTCCCCCCTCTCATGTACTCTCTCTCTCTCTCTCTCTCATTCTCGCTCTCTCAAATAAATAAATCTTAAAAAAAAATTACAGACCAATATTCTTGATGAACATGGATGCAAAAATTCTCACCAAAATACTAGCCAATAGGATCCAACAGTACATTAAAAGGATTATTCACCACGACCAAGTGGGATTTATTCCTGGGCTGCAAGGTTGGTTCAACATCCGCAAATCAATCAATGTGACACAATACATTAATGAAAGAACAAGAACCATATGATCCTCTCAATAGAGGCAGAAAAAGCATTTGACAAAATACAGCATCAAAATACAGCATCCTTTCTTGATCAAAACTCTTCAGAGTATTGGGATAGAGGGTACATACCTTAGTATCATAAAAGCCACCTATGAAAAACCCACAGCGAATATCATTCTCAATGGGGAAAAACTGAGAGCTTTCCCTCTAAGGTCAGGAACACGGCAGGGATGTCCACTATCACCACTGCTATTCAATGTAGTACTAGAAGTCCTAGCCACAGCAATCAGACAACAAAAAGAAATAAAAGGCATCCGAATTGGCAAAGAAGAAGTCAAACTCTCACTCTTTGCAGATATGATACCAACCTGCTTTTTTGCCTAGTATAACTTCCTTGTTCCTGCTCTCCCTTCTGCCTAGGAAGGTCTTTCATTTTGTGGAGCTCCTCTCTATCTGCTAGATTGCATGCTGCCTGATTTGAATGCATTTTTGCTCAAATAAACTCTTAAAAATTTTAATGAGCCTCAGTTTATCTTTTAACAATTCAAAGTGATTATCTGTTGAGCAGCAGAAAAGTAAAAACTCAAAGTCCTATCAGCTCAAATTGATCACTATAGATTTGTCACTGGAGGAAAAGAATGGCATCTAATTTGATAAACTGCCTCTTTGTTTTGCCTCGTCCACTGATCATGTGCATTCTCTGTTGGAATCTTGTACAGGAAATCTAGGATACAAAAGGACAGCACCAATCCATTAAATTCAACCTAGTGATGGAAAGCAGAATGAAAAACAGAGAAGCCAATATGTCCACAACTTCAGGAAGCACGTGTGCACTTTCTCAGTTAATGTTTGCTGCATGCCAGGTAGAAGAGCTTCACACAGAAAGTGTGCTAAAATGGAATGGCTTTGAGCAGCTGGCTTTACAAAGTGCTTCCTGTGCTCCAGCCCTGCCCTGAGTGCCTTCCATTTATTCATTTGCTCAATCCTCACAGTAACCTTCTTAGGTGAGAACAATTACTATCTACAGTTAATAAGCAAGGAAGCTGAGACACAGTGTTATAGAAGGTGCTCAATGTCACACCGTTCACATGTGGTATAGCTTAGATTCAAACTAGGTCATCTGATCCAAAGCCCACACTTTTACCACTGAATCAGTCCTGTCCATCTTCTCTAAGGATTCACCATCTTTGGCACATAACTTAGAATCCCTCTCTGGGAGTGATGATGGAGTTTCATGAATCATCCACATTTTCCTGCCTATTTCACCTTGTGACCAGAGAAATAGATTTTACTATTAGTGCATGTAAGGTATGTATGTCAAAAAATGCAAATCAGTGGATTAAAACACTATGAGGGAAATTCATGCTTAATAAGGAGCAGATGGACTAAAATATCTTTGTTAAAGGACAAGGAATGTAAGTCAGCAAAGAGGTTAAAGAATCGATTTAATGACTTCTTCCTGAAGATGAGCACAGTGTCCAACTGCTGATGTTAAAGAAAAACAACAAATAGAAGGTTCATATACTTTGTACACACTGCCTGTTAGGCAGGACACCGAAGCTGAAATTTTACACACTAGGTTGTGTGTTACAGATATTTTTCCAAGAAGGAAAAAAAAAAAAAAAACTGGCCTAAGGTTGGAGAAAGGTATCCAGTCAAAGCCTTGATGTTCTTCTATTAAGAACTTTTTTTTAAGTCCATTAGATTCTCAGGCTTTTGAGGCAATTATGCAGTTCCTGATAAAACATTACCCAAGTGAATTATTTATAAAGCTGCAGGAAACTGTAAACTCTGGTGAGCAAAGCTTTTTGATATCCTCATCTCCTGGAGTGCTGTTTTGGTGCTGCCCTCTGCCCCCTTCTGCAGGGATTCTGGGCTCTCTTTGGCTATGGCTGCCCAGTTACCTCAAAAGGTGGCCCAGCTCCCAAAGAAAGGCAAAGAATGGGAAGGAGGTATCAAGTCAAGATGCCCCTTTAAGCCCGTTAGTGCCCCCAGCCGCCAGGTTGCTGAAAAGAGGTTAGGCAGCAACAAAAGATTGAAAACAATTGACTCACACACACATGCACACACACATATATGTTCCATTACTCCATATACGTGTATGTGCGTGCACACGCATGTGTGTGCATGTGCGTGTGTGTAAACACACACACTCTTGGTGGTGGTTTTTTAAACAGCCTAAAAGTGTTAATATCTGTCATTCACCAAAGGTTCTTTCCAACTCTTCAGAGGAAAGCCATTGGGAAAATCTGTTTCACAATCCCAGAAACAAAATGGATTCCTTTTTTTTTTTCTTTTTTTTTTTTGAATAATGTTACTAGATAACACAAAAGATTCCAAATCTGCACCACTGGAGTTTTCCTTTTTCATATATGAAGCCCATTTTGAGGCCATAGAACTCTTTCCATTCTGTAGAAGGAAAAAAGAAAAAAAACTGAAGCATTGGCATCAGACATATTTAGCTTTGAATCCTAACCCCTTCACTGTGTGAATTTGGCACATTACTTAACATTTCTGAGCCTGTTTCCTCAATGAGACAATGCAGATAATATTAACTACAGGTTTAGCTGTTGTGAGAACTAGAGTTGGTATAGTAAACCATAGCACCTATTACATCTTGGGTATTTAGAAATAGAAGCTATTTTAACGATGGCTTGTTCATTTAACAATATTTAAGAGTCTTCCGGGAACCGAGCCCTGTTTCAAGCACAGAAGATACAGCCAACCTCATGGATTCCTAATCTTCCTGGGGACTACAGTCTTTAGAATTGTTAGTATTTTACAGGTAGAATGAACTGGAGTTTATTTCAAGAAGATGGGTTGTCCTCTTAGCTTCATCATGTTTCCTGACAAAGTACTATAACAAGATCCTATAATCCAACCTTTCTCACTTTAATAACATCAAAATTGAGTGGTGGAGTTGTCATTCTCCTTCTAAATAGAGAAATCCTTAGTGAGGGAGAGGAATGAAACTCTCAATGGAACAGCAGGGTATTATATTGGTGTGGAGTAGTTATTATCATTGCTGGTTGCTACTGTGGTTTAACCATGTTGCCTGCTTGTGATTAAGGAAATAATGTTACATCATGTTAATGTTCTGCTTTGGGGAACAAAATGTAAACAGACATTTCCAACACCTGTACCATTCTTGTAAGTGGATAATTTTTTCCTATACCTGTTGGCTTGGTATGGCAATAGGGCCAAAGCCATTGCCTCTCACTAAATATTAGAACAGCTCAATCTGTCATAGTTTTATTCTTCCCTAGTAGGAAGGTAAGTTTGCAAAGAGCTGAAAAGTATATGTCCCTGGCAAGTAAGAAAAGCAGAGGTTTAAGCGCACGATTTCCAAAAGGAAGCTTCACTCATCTCATTATAATTGATTGAAATTGTATGAAATTTATGTATTAAAGATACGTGTTAAATTGCTTGATAATATTACATGTATATATTACATGTATATAAATTTTGAGTAAATTAAACTTTTAAGTGCACAAGGGAAGTTTTGATACTTAAAATCATTCTATTGTTAATTGTTTTTAATAAACAAAACCATAACCCTTTCATTTCTTTTATGCAAATTCAGATTTGCAACAGCTGTTGCCTTTTTTTTTTTTTGGTACTTTTGGAAACTGAATTAATGATTTTGAATTTCAAAATGTTAATATGTATGTAAGTTTTTCCCTGAAGTGTGGTATTCTGTATTTTATACCTTATACCATTACATCTTTCCCAGGATCATGTTTCCATAATAAACATGCATAATCTTTATAATGAGAAAAATACTGTAAAACTAAATAAAATAGATGTATACATACATATTTATTTTCCTAAATTATTTTAACTTAAATTAATTTCATGTGAATATTTTTCAGTAAATGTGCACCTTCAAGATAGCCACAGAAACAAGGTTGGGAATCATTGCTCTGATCTAGTTTCCTAAACGTTAGTCATCAGCTCCATGGTTTTTGCCAAAATTTGTATATGACCTTTGCCATATATATTTAAATCTTATATTTTTTTACTTCAAAAGATTCATTGAGGGGCACCTGGGTGGCTCAGTCATTAAGCGTCTGCCTTTGGCTCAGGTCATGATTCCAGGGTCCTGGGATGGAGCCCCACATCAGACTCCCTGCTCAGCAGGGAGCCTGCTTCTCCCTCCCCCACTCCCCCTGCTTGTGTCCCCTCTCTCGCTGTGTCTCTCTCTCTCTGTGTCAAATAAATAAATAAATTCTTTTTTTTTAAGATTGTATTTATTTATTTGACAGAGAGAGAGAGATAATAAGAGAGTGAGCACAAGCAGGGGGAGCCGCAGGCAGAGGGAAAGGGAGAAGCAGGCTTCCCGCTGAGCAGGGAGCCCGATGCGGGGCTCGATCCCAGGACCCTGGGATCATGACCTGAGCCGAAGGCAGCTGCTTAACCAACTGAGCCACCCAGGCGCCCCAAATAAATAAACTCTTAAAAAAAAACGTTTCATTGAAAAATGAAATTCTAATCCTACCTGGAAAATGATCACTATTTGCCATGAAGGAAAGGAAAGAATTAATGTGATAATATTAAATTCCAGACAAATACTATTTCCTGCTTAAAAGCTCTGATCCTGAGGTTTGTTCGCTTTTCATTAAAAAAGTAAGATTAACAGGCTTGAGGAGGTTAAAGATAATCTACCACAAAACAGAGAATATATTTGTAATAGTTAGAAATGCTAAAGTAGAATTGAACATGGAATTGTGTTATGAAAGTGTCAATCTCTATTCTTTAATCTTGATGCCCTTGCCACCTACAAACATTTCCTATACTATTATGTCTCACATGCTTTGAGAACCATTGGTCTAAACCAACCAGGGCAAGTGGAGTACTAGTGCCTTGGAAAACACCTCTAGAATTATGGAATTCACACTTTTGCCCATAATTCATTACAGTGATTATCAAAGTGACCATAGATCCCAGTTCAACAGGTCCAGTCCAACTTTATACTGTTGTCCCAGCAAAATCATTTATCACATTCCCTTTTACACTCAAATGTGTCCTAATTTGGGATAATCCATTATATTCTTACCAGGTTGATCATTCATCTGTCTATCTTTTTTTGAGCACCTACTCTGGACCTGGCTCTGTGATAATCACTGGAAAAACAAAGGTGGGTAAAATAGTTTCAAGCCCTCAAAGAGCTCACAAACAGATCAGAGCAAGGGAAGCATTTAGTGACAATGCAAGTGATAAAATCATGCATAGCTCTGTGCCTTGTGCTGTAGAAATCACAGAGAGGGAGGGCAGATGAGACAAAGGAACACTGCAGGTTCCTCAGTGAAAAGGGCAAGACCAAAACCCATAATGTAGGAACTGTTGAATCAGCTCTACAGAAGCTGTCGGTCTTTCCCTTTTAAGATAATGTTTTACTTTGCGTTCATGAGTGTTTGGGAAACTTGGTGCAGTAAAGATGAAGGAAGAACACACAGTTTCCTTTACATATTTCTTCATTGGTTAGAAGGCATGAGAAAGCCTACCCCATAATTCATTACAATGTTTATCGAAGTGACCACAGATCGCAGTTCAACAGGTCCAGTCTAACTTTGGTGGGTGATATGTAGAGATAGATAAAATTATTTCAGAGGAAAGATATTCTCCACAATTCACTAGTTTTAAAACATAGATCATGTTACTAATCTGCTTCAAACCCTTCACGGTTGTCAGAATAAAACCACACTCCTTCCCATGGTCCACAGGCTCTGTCCTTCCTCTGAAGCCACACCTCCTGCTATTCACTTTAGTGCACTAACCTTTGGTTATCATCTAATAGGCCAGGTTCTTTTCCTGGAGCTCTTGTCTTTATTTTTGCTTTCCTTCTGCCTGGAGCACTCTTCCTCCAGTACTCTAAGACTCTGATTTATCTCATGTTCCAGGTCTCAGTTCAAATGTCACCTGCTTAGAGGGACCTTCCCTAGTTCATCCACTCCTACCTACCTCACCTGGCTCATCATGTTTTTTTTTTTCTTTCTTTTTTTATTGTTACGTTAATCACCATATATTACATCATTAGTTTTTGATGCAGTGTTCCATGATTCATTGTTTGTTCATAACACCCAGTGCTCCATGCAGAACGTGCCCTCCTCAATACCCAACACCAGGCTAACCCATCCCCCTACCCCCCTCCCCTCTAGAACCCTCAGTTTGTTTTTCAGAGTCCATCATCTCTCATGGTTCGTCTCCCCCTCTGACATATTCCCTTTTCTTCCTCTCCTGCTTCTTTTTCTTTTTCCTGGCTCATCATGTTTATCATCTTCATAGCACTGACCATGGTGTATCTGTTTCTTGCTTATTGTCTATTTTTCCCATGAAGGGAAGAGCATTACTGTAGTGTTCCCTGTGTCCAGGACAGCGAGAGGCAACAAAATAAGTGGTTAACAAACATTTGTTCGTCGGACTAACAGAAGAGTTTGGGAGGAAAAAAAGAAAATATCGCCAAGTACTTATTTAATCAAAATGATTCATAAAAATCTTTAAAAAAATGTTCTGTCCACATTCAGCTTTGGGGACAGATAAGACAGGAATGAGAAGGGCTGAAGTCTGGGTTTCCAGGTTCATGGGAGCTTGGTGAGGTTGTGAAAAGACCAACTGGTAGGAGCCTCATTGTAAAAATTAAAAATTATTCACCCCTCCAGTGGCACTTGCCAAGGGATACAATAGTCTGGATCTTCAATAAGGCTGCAAAGTATTTTTACAACTTGAATATCCATTTCCAGATTACACAAAGGAATTCTCAGGTGACCTTGAGTAAGCCATTTTGGTAAGGTTCTGTGTTACTTAAATGAACCATCTCTATGGAGAGAAGAGATGAGGCTTGTTAATTTACATTTGTAAAGACACTTTGAAATCTCTGGATGAAAGAACTTCTGTAGAGAGGTACAGAGAGTGAAGTAATATGCTGGGTCAAACTCTACCCTTTTCTAGAAGCAGATATGTGTAGGCAGGCTTCAGGACATTTAATGGGAGCCTCTAGCACATTATTTTTCAAATTAATCTAAGAAAACACCATACTTTCAGTACATTGAGTGTTTTAATCACATGTATAAGTTATTCTAGTAATTATTTCCTTTAACATTTCCCTCCTAAAGTCCCAACTTTCTGTAAAGGGAATTTTTAGTGGGATTTACCTGTGAGGTTTTCCCTCTATAACACTTTCTTTAGTTTTTTTCATTCTTACCCTACATTAGTGGCACTCAGTTCCTAAGCATGACAGTCTCTGCTGCTGAGCTGATTGGGACCCAAATGAGGTCATTTCATCAATTCTAGACAGATGTTTACAAGTTACAGTCAGAGATTAAAATAAGCTCAGGAAAGAGAAAAGAGAGAATTTCAAAGAAAGCTGCCAGTCTATGAGTTAATTATATCCATTTACAAGAATGGTATTAATAATTACTTAAGAAATAATTCCAATAGAATAGAACATTTTCTTAGGATAATGATCTCTTTCAGCAAGGCAAATACAGAGTCAAAGATAAGACATTAATTATAAAACTGTCAAGGCAAAAGCCAAGCTTAAAAAAAAAAAAATGAAACAGGCAACCACCTTTTCTAGCATGTTACACTGATTATATACTTGTGATTGTGCCCAAATGACCATATAGCTTTCTTTACATTTTTCTTGACCTTATAATTGTGTTTTCTTTGGGAAGGAGGTAGGCATTAAATAATTTCATTACTTGCTTTCAGGAGTAGGAAGGATTTGCCTTACTGTGTCTTGCTCTTCCTGAAAGAGAACCAAGCTCCTTGACCCTTTCAATGGGTTCAGACAAGATACTTGCCCTTGAAACTACCCCTTGAGAAGGCTGCAGATCTTGATATTCTTTTTCTGTTCATAATATCTTTTTGAGATTTTGTTTGACTCCTTCACCTTTGAAAACTCTTCTTCCTCAGAAGATAGCTGGTCCCCTTCTAGCTGCTCAGAAGCCATGCGTAGCTGAGTTCTTTCCAGGTCAAGGACTGCATGTTGTCAGTGATCACCCATCTACTCATTACTGGGTGCATCCTAGACCATATCCATGATTCTTGTTATGTGAATACTGTGCATGGAGCTTCAGGAGAGGTTACCCACACCCAGCCTTAGTGTTCGGGATTTCTTCTTGTCCCCTCATACATAGACTGTGTGAATGGAGTGGGGCCAGTCTACTGGGTGCTCTATGTCATATTTCTCCTTTGTGTGCCAAAGTTTTCTCAGCTTTTCAACTAGTTATCTTAACAGATGCCTGTCACTTTATGGTGGCTGGAAAGATGGAATGCAAAATCCCTAGGGACTGATTTGTAAACACCTGTCCCACCCTCCAATTCATCACCTTGACAACATAGTATTGAACATTATGACATGATAGAAAACAATTGAACTACTGAATTCCTGTGGGTAAGGCAACCTAAAGAAACATTAAAATACTATAATGTTTGGTATTTTAAAATGAGTAACTTTTTCATGACTGCAGGATTTTTTCTAGCTTTTGACAAGACACCTAATTTGTTCTGTTTGATTGGCAAAGGGCTCAATTATCTTAACTTAAAAGAAAGCAACTCAGGGTGTCATCACCATCACCTACTGAGCCAACATCAAATATTTATTGAGCATCCACTGAATGCAAAGCATGTTATAGTATATATGCTAAGAAAACACATCCTATCTGCAGAGGAAGGCATTCTTTAAAGGATGAATCCAAACAAATGGGAATACCCAATTTTCAGCCACTTATCTGAGCACAATGCAAACAGACAAGATTGGGGGATATTGAGAAAGCTAGTTACAAGGTCTGCACATGGGCATATCTTTGTGTTCAGCTATTGGTTCTGTAGGTTGTCTCAGAATCCCCCACATTTAGAAATGGCATCAAAATCCTTCAGGGACTATAGAAAATGAAATAAAATATACCATTTGTTTAGAAGAGCATCTCACTTTGATACTCATCAGGCAGCATCTGTGCTCATGTCTAACCTGCTAACCCATTAACTATTCTCATAATGATAATCATAGTACCTGCTTCAAAAGTTCACCGAAAGTTTTCA
Organism: Callorhinus ursinus; assembly: GCF_003265705.2. Classification (NCBI taxonomy): domain Eukaryota; kingdom Metazoa; phylum Chordata; class Mammalia; order Carnivora; family Otariidae; genus Callorhinus; species Callorhinus ursinus. The sequence continues at coordinate 24,382,336 of NW_027397085.1, forward strand.
GGTAGGAATGTGGCATGGTAAAAGAACAGGGCTTTGAGACAGAAAGACTTGGATTTGAGTCCAGCTTCACCACTTAGTGTCATCTCTCTGTAGGTAAATGACTAAATCTTATTTCTGTTTCCTCATCTCTAAAATGGGTATAATAGCACTGAATACATGTAGTCATGCAGGGGAAATGAAATCAGGTGTAAAAGGCATATAGCAATAGAAAGCCTGAAAGTAATAAGTGCTCAAGAAACAGGAGTAACTTTCTAATTTTGCTCATTTTGAATTGAAATCTCTGTCAGTGGATGAAGGACATAAGGACCTTTAGCAACTGCAATCACTTTCTCCTATGAAATTTATGCACATTGCATTTAAGGTCTATTTTAATTTCATGGCAACCGTATACAACCATGTATTATCTCTTGTGTTATTTATTGTTTTAATCACGACTCATTAGTTATACACTTAACCATACTAGGTAATTGTCTCCTCAGCTGAATGAAAAGTCCTTGTGCACAAGGCTTATTAGCACCTTTTATACATGTACTTTTAGGGTATATTTAGAGTGTTCACTATATATTTTTCTAGTGATTAAAACTTAAATAACATGATAAATACCTATGATCAAACCATGATACCATGAGGGCAAGAACTACAGTGTACAGGTACTTACTGAAGGTTTGATATATGTAGGACATTGTCTTCATAGAGTAGTTCTTCCCATATCGTTGGATGCTGTGTTTTGATCTTGCAAATTTATCATTCYTAGGATGTAGCATTGTGTCTTCTTGCACATAGAAAATATTCTATATATGTCTGATGCATAAGTGAATAGTCTTAGTATAAATGTTGGTGAAATTGAAACATGGGAGTATAACCCTATGAATTAAGAGGGATATACATATAGTCAAGGGGAAAATATGGTTATAGATTATCTAAACAGCTTCAGGCAATCTAGGTCTTACAGAGCTCTTCTAGCTTGGTGGGGCTATATGGATATATGATGTTATGTCATTCAGGTAAAGTGGGTGCCAAACAGCAGACCATTCATCGTGACAAGCTAACTCCCAAGAGTCTAATAAAAAACTATGCTTAAACCTCTGCTGAATACTCCATGGAGTAAAAAAAAAAGAAATGGTCATTTGAAATTATTTTAGGATTTGCGAACTTGAAACAAACATGTTGGTGCCAGTTGCTCACTAGCTATAGGCGTCCTCAAGTGAATAGGTCCTACCTCGCACCTGAAAAACAATTAGTTTCACGATTCATGAACATTTACCTTACAGTTCTATTAAATTGTGGCTCTATTGTGGGTGGTGGCAGGAGCACTTTGGAAAGTAAACAATTCCTTGAGTTCAGTTGTTCAATATTGTGCTTTGGGGAATATCAGGGTAAATTCTACAAATACCCCTACCCTCTAAGAACTTAGAACTTGGAAGGGATGCAGATATATGTACAAATAACTCAAATATAAAGTAGACTGATAAATGAGACACAAAATATATCTTAGTAATTATGACTTACATATTACTTTAAAAAAGGCAAAATTTTTGCCCCACTATTCACCTTGCATATTCTGATTTCTCACTACTCCACACTCAAAAAGATTATTAATAGCTTGAAGATTTTAAGATATCAATAAACACCTTTTCAGTTTCTGTATGGAGGATCTTGATCACACTTACCATCTGAACCTCTACTTTATTAAACATACAATCTTACTGATGGTTCATATTAGTCACATGCAATAGTATTAAAGTCCTAAAATTTCTAGTAAACAAGAAATTTCCTCTAGCAACATGATAAATGGTCCCAAAACTGCCACTTAGGATCACTAGACCTTTTAGGACTTCTTGTTGCTTTGGTAGTGGTCTTAAAAATGCACCCTCTCCACCCAGCCTCGGGGGAACTCAGGCAGACAGACTCCCACTATTAAAAGACTCCTGTGGGACTTTCTGGATGTCTTAGCTGCTCGTCTTCCCTGATCTTGTGCTTCTTAATGCAGCACAGGAAATAATGAACTTGTGGATGTAAATTTATTCTCTGTTCCTATAAGCTAACCTAGGGATGATTCTGTTTGTGGAACCCCAAACAGATTTACCCCAAACAGATAATCTGACAGTCTTTCTCTCAGGACCAGACTTTGCAATCTCCTTGGTTTATTTGTTTTGTTTTGTTTTCAAATAAAAAAAAAAAAGAGAGGCCCACAGAAGTCAATTGTTTTGGCTAAAGTCACAGTGTTTAGAATAATTGAAGAGTTTCTTTGGTTTTAGACTCCAAGTAATAGGAATAAAATGTAGAATATGATGTTTGTATCCCTGCAAAGAACCATCTTGTACTTTTTTGTTGTTGTTGTTTAAATGATGCTGTTACCTATTCCCATAGGCAATTTCTGATCAGTGAAGAATAGAGTTGGAATTTAAGAAAGGAAAATCTAGATCTGAAATGCCTGGATCAAACTCAGGTAATAGCAACATAATGGCCATAATCATATTTTATCCAATGGAGGGTTGAAAGCATTCCAGTACAATTTCTGGGAACAAAAAAATGGATACAATATGGGCCTGGCATTTACAGTATTAATATCTCCCAGCATGATTGTGCATGATCCAGAAACCCACTTTTAGAGATCTAATTCTGCCACTAAATAGCTGGATGACCTCACCAAGTCACTTAATTTATCCAAATCTCCATTTTATCATCTGTATGAGAGTGAGACATTTTCTAAAGTTTTCATTTGCTCAAAATCCTACGACTGGTTTAGGGTTTCCTCTTTGCTGAATGTTGGTAGTTTTGTATGTCCATCAATTGTCTGAAGCAAAACGAAATGATTTTAGAATTGAAATCACTTTGAGCTCCAGGAACTACATTTTTTCCAAAGTCAAAAGCAATCTGGCCTCTTCACTCAATTATCAGAAAGTAATTGGGGTGAGAGTTAATACATTCAAATAGAAGGAAGAAGGTATTCTGGTCGGGTTGCCAGTTTACTCTCCATCTCAAGGAAAGTGAATATAATGCACATTAGAATATGCATTTGCCAACCAGATTGGTTTTCTTCAGAGACCTTCACAGGCCTCAGATACACCGGTGGGTAAACAACAGGTTGTTATCCTAGAGATACCCATAATCAGCTGCCTACTTCTTCCTCAAGTCTCACATGGAAATCAATGTGATGGTGATTTAGTAAAAACACACAGACAACAAACCTCCTTTTTTTTAAACCCTGAAAAAAAAAAAAAAACCCAGGAGCTTTTATATGAAAAAACTGTTTTGTAAATTTCCCATTCTAAAACAAACTTCCAGATTTCATTAGCATTGAATTTGGTCTTGGTGCACGTATGTTTTTCCCCTCTCTTAGAGGCATTTAATCTCTCAGGGTCAAGTACTTTCAAATAGCCGCTATCTCAGCTTGTAATAAAAGACACTTTTTTTAGTAGAAGAAAAAGTCTGCTATAAATCTCTCTCCTGTTGACAGGCAGAACATCTTTAGAAAATGAGAGAAAGATGCCCAAGCGCTCCTCTCTAAAAAACCCCCAAAAAACAAAAATCTGATTCTGTTATTTTCTATAGCTATAAGTCTGCAACAAGTTCATTTTTGAACAACAACAAAAAATGGGGGGAGGGGTCCAAGGGATGAAATTATACAAACCTGTTCCCTATTTTTGAAGACAGAAATAAATTTAACAAATAGGCAATCAGCTTGATGAGCGAACTTGTATAATAGACCTGCTTTGTGCTAGTCACAATTCTGGACTTCACAAAGACACAAGAACCCATGAAGTATCATAGTCCCCAATATGGGATTCATTACACAGCTCTCATTTTCATATTTTCATTTTAAAATTATAATTTTTAAAAAATGCTTACTGATACCCAGATTCCAATACTGTGTGACTAGAAGAGGAATGATACATAGGATATCTATCTGTAATATATAATGATATACTATATAAATATATGATACTGCTAGATAGAGATCTACTCGTAAGTGATGGAGCGGGAGGAGAAAACATGCTGGCTTAGAGATAAAGATGACAATGAAAAGGAGCTCAGTGTGGCACACGGCAAGATGACCATACATAGAATATCCTGGATATAATTGGTGATCCCCTCCCAGAAGGATGCATCTATATTACACTTTATCCTGTTTGTGAAGAGAACTAGAAATGGCAGGTGTGGCTTGAAACAGTAGGTCATACAAATGACCTACTGAGTTCCTGTTGGTTATTGACCAAATTAATTCCTAATATTAGGGACATCCACTCACCATGAGGAAGGAAAATGTAGGCATGGGGAGGAGAAAAACAAGACAAAACAAGGTGAGAAAAAAGAAGCGGCTGAGACTGTGCCATTTGTGCTCTAATCCCTGAGTTAGGGACAGAGTGGATGAAACTGACACATCCTCTACCCCTAGGCTTGCCTAATGTAGCATGATCTGGTTGCATGTCTTTTCCAGCAAGATCTTCTATTAAGGTTTTTTGACGTGAGCCTCCTCATCACCCTGAAATCCGAAGAATTCAGTGGTCTGATTCTTTGTCATCAGGTTGAACCCCACTGAGAGAAAAACTCACTTGTGAGGCTGCAGATGCCATTGTCATCCTAGCCCATACTCATCAAAGGTGAATACCTTGGCTCATTGACTTTTTCTAAGGAAGTGACATTCCTATTTAGTATTCACCTACTTGGAGTTTTCATGAAAAGCATTAAAGCCACCTGTCCAAAGTTTGTACCTAGAGAAAAGTGACACACTGAAAATTAATAATGACAGGTAGAAATTAAAAATGAAAAGGCAGAAGAGGAAAAAAAATCAAGGTTTACTCAGATTTGGCTTTTGGTAGCCTCTCCATCGTGCTATTCAGTAGATATTGTTCGTACAGCCTTTTGCCCACCCAAATAAATGAATACTTGGATTTAAAAAGATGCTAAATGGGGGTGGCAGTCTCTTTTACATATCGAAAATAAATTAATGCTAGCATTTTTCTAAAGAAAGACCTCATTTTTTGCTTAAGTTATTCAATGTACAAAAACTCATGTACCTTCAATGTTTTAGGAATAGATTTACTCATGCACTATATTGATATATCACAAACCACAAGCGCCAGTGGCATGCCAGTATATGTAAGTTGTATCTGCATACGCCACTTTGCATAGAAATTCTTAAAGTTACCTCCAGCTAGAAGCTCACTGAATAAATAATGGTCAGGAAATTCTTGGTTAAAAACCAAATGTTTAGGGATTGGAGAAGAGGTCTTAAATACCACATTTTATGGCTGTCTTACTCAAAATGTATCACCATGCCCAGTTTAGCTATAAAATAACACTGAAAGTGTTGTCTTTTGTTTCTGCTACTTGCAAATAAACCACTCTGTTCTCTTCAAATAATAGTAATGATAACCATTTAGTGTTTTCCCAGGCTTTCAGCTACATAATGAACATGTCCTATCTCATAATGCTCACCATAAGCCTATGATGTTGGTAATATTATACAAATGAAGAAACTAAAGAAGAGAGAAATTATATAATTTGCCCAATATCATGCAGTAGGAAACAGGTAGTTTGGCTCCAGAACTCCCTTTTAAACAGAACACCATCCTTCACTACCTGACCTTCACTACCTGACCATATCTGTTGATTTAAATATAGAATCTTTAGTTTGTCACTCAAAACTTCAAGCCTTACTTTAATTGACCCTTCCAGATTTATCTCTTGTGTTTCAAAACTTCTCCACACAGATCCCAGGCTCTGGCCAAACTGGAACTGGCTGTTTCCCCAGACATCCTGAATATTTCCATTTCATAACTTTACTATTTCCTCAATTTAAAATGCAGTCACTTATTAAGGGCAGAGGGAAAAGTGAAAGAAGTGAAACCATTTTAAAACATATATAGATATATAATAATTAATAAAACTAACAGTGATCAATTACTATTTGTCAAAAACTTTATTAATCATTATTAAACATTATAACACAGTTTTTTTGTTAAGAGAGGCAGGCAATATTTAGTTTTAAAAAGGTTCTTCCACTGGGGAAATTAATAGACATCTCAATCTCAACATTTCCAAAATTGAGATTTCTCTCTAATAGTCTTCCCTCTTTCAGAAATGGTCATTAAATGCTTCTAATTTTGGAACGAAAACCATGAAGGCACCTTGGACTCATCCAATTCATCAGCAAAGCTGGAGGCCCTTTCTCACCTTCTTCATTGCTAGTACTAAGGCCCAAGTCATACTCCACCCTGCCCAAATAATTGCAGTGGCCTCCTCGCTGACCTCCCTGCTTTCAACCTTGTCTCTCTGCAGGCTATTTTCAACACAACTGTCAGAGGGAGTCTGTGAATACGAAAGTCAGATGATATTATTTCTCTGTCCAAAACCTTCCATTGCTCTCTTATCTCAGAATCAAAATCAAGGTCCTAACAATGTCCTATAAGAGTTGACCCCATGTAGCCCACTTGCCTCTCTGCTTTTCCTGCCAAGTTCCTGCTTCAGCCACAGTGGCCTTCTTGCTGCTCCTTGAACACTCATGCCTACTCCACCTCAGGCCTTTGCTCTTCCTGGCCCTTCTGCATAAAATACATTCTTTAGCTATCCATAAGGATGTCTCATTTGCCTGTTTCAGGACTTTACTGAAATTCCATCTTCTCAATGAGGTCACCTTCAGCTACCCTCTCTAAAATGGCAGCACTGCCCCCAACACTCCCTTTCTCCATTCTCAGCTTTATGCTTTTCCTAGTACTTACCCACCTCCACCATACCATAGATTTCAGTTATTTCTTTGGCTCAAACCAGAGTATGACTCTCCAAACTAGAATGTAAGCTCCATAACAGCAAGATTGTTGGTCTGTTTTATCCATTGTTGTGTTCCCAATACCTTGTAATAGGAGCTCAATAAATATTTATGCCTCAGATGAAGAATCTGAAATTCACAAGCCTCCTCCTGAGGTCAGTCATTGAGCATGGAAATAGCCCAGGCACCATTCTCCAGACCAAAGCTGGAACCCTGGGTGGATTGGGAGAGAGGCAGTTGGCAAAAAAGATGGCAGGAAAATTAGAGAAGTGTTAGGAAGGCTTGTGAGAGAAGGCACTCTTGGATGCCCACTTACAAAAACACTGATTTAGTAAGGAAATAAAGTCATGTTCTACAACGCCTCCTAGACTTTATGTACGTTCACGATCAGTAAGATTGGTTTGTTTTTATTGGTTTGCTGGTAATGTACTATGTATAAATTATCCTGTGACAGAGGTAATAATACTAATCATAATCATGGCAATAATGGCTAAAGTTTATTGAAAATTGTTGCAGTTATTACTAATAACTAACTATCCCACAATCGGCTTAAAACAACCATTTATCATATTCATAGATTCTACAAGTCAAATGGCATAGTGGGAAAAGTTTTTCTGTGCTTCATAATGGCTGGATCTTCAGCTAGGAAAACTTGATTGCTGGGAACTGAAATCAAGTGAAGATGTCTTTATTCACACAACTGGCAGTCAATATGGCTGTTGGCTGGGACTTCAGCTAGAGCTTTTGACAGGCACCTACTTGTGGTCTATCCATGTACCTGGGCTTCCCTAGGGTAACCGGGATTTTTCCATGGTAACTCGGTGCTCCAAGAGGGAGTATCCCAGCATACAAGGCAGAAGCTGCAGTGCCTTTCATGACCTAGCCTTGGAAGTCACAAAGCATCATTCCACCGTATTCTGTGGCCAAAGTAATCACAAGTCACAGAGAGGACATGAACCCCACCTCTTGATGTCAGAGTAGCTGGTCACATTGTGAAAGGACATAGAGGATGGAAGATATTGCTGCAGTCACCTCTAGAAACTATGATAGGCATTTTACATAATTATCTAATTTAATTCTCATAGTATCCCAAGTTAGATAGTCAGCATTATCTCAAATTTAAAGTAAAAGAAAACTGAACAGTAGAAAGTTCAATGATTTGCTCAACATCACATTGTGGACATCTGCTTTTGCTGAGAGCCAGGTGAATGTATAACTAACTCCAGAGTTCATGCTCTAACTGATATATATTCCCCATGGCCAAGGGAATCTCAATAAAGAAAATGATGTGAGATTGGGGCAATAATATAGAAATCAAAGGGACTGAAAAGGAGAGATGAGTAGGAAAAGAAAGAGAATTAGTAGGGGCTAGGGCACAATGATGGTACTGGTCAATGTTCAATTAATTATCATTTATTGATGATGTTACTTGTGTGAATAAAGACACCTTCACTTGATTTCAGTTCCCAGCATAGACAATCCAATTCCGACAATTCCTCCTAAGTTAACACAAAGTAAAGATTTAAAATTTAATTAAAAAAATTTTTTTAAATAAAATAAATAAATAAATAAATAAAATTTAATTAAAAAATCAAGCACCTTCAAAGTTCCATACTATCCATTTCATTCCATTATATTTTTTTAAATTTTTTTTGTTATGTTAATCACCATACATTACATCATTAGTTTTTGATGTAGTGTTCCATGATTCATTGTTTGTGCATAACACCCAGTGCTCCATGCAGAATGTGCCCTCTTTAATACCCATCACCAGGCTAACCCATCCCCCCACTCCCCTCCCCTCTAGAACCCTCAGTTTGTTTTTCAGAGTCCATAGTCTCTCATGGTTCGTCATTCCATTATATTTTAAACATTTTGAAGAAAGAATCTGATTGTTTGAATGTTCTCAATATTTTGCCCTTTAAATTTAGTGGATGTAACTTAATCCATCCATTTAGTGGATGTAACTCAATGCCAAATTTGGCTTGATTTTATCCTAATGACTTCTGCAAAATCACTACCATTTATTCATTGAGCAAATGGAAGTAGTCTGATGATTTTTTAATGCTACCTGGAATTATACTCAGTGCCTTTTCGATAATGCTCTCCTGGGCATAAACTTACAGGTCCTGCTCTGTATTGAAAAGTTCACATTAAATTACTCTTCTCTATGAACATAACGGTAGAAAATGAATAGTCAACCAGCTGATAGGAAGCCTGCTGGAGACCATCTCTCTGCCCTCATGTCACCTGATCTCTGGAATACAGCATCCCCATAATTCCATTCCCCAGCACATTTCAACAGCTCCCCCAATGTCCTTGAGATGAAGAGCAGAATACTCAACATGGCCAAAGCCCTGCAGGGTCTGGTCTCTGCATGTCTCTCAACCCCACCTGATGTCCCACTTCCTAGTTGCCTCTATCTTCCAGACATTCTGAATTTCTTTACTGTCTTTGAACATGTCAGTCTTCCTCTCACCTCAGACTTTTGCAGATGGTATTTCTTTGAACTGGAATGTTCTTACTTCTTCCATATATCTTGCCAACCCTATACTTTAAGTCTCATAGCAACCATCACTTGCTTGAGGACATTTTCCCAGATCTCTCTGACCAGGCCAAACCCTCCATCCCCTCAAATATGATCTTAAAGTTATAGTCCTTTCTTCAAGGTTTCCATCACAATGTGACTTCACATTTATTTTAGTGGCTTCATTGATTAATTTCTGTCCCCTTCAGTAGATAGTAAGCTCCTCAAGGGCAAAAACTGTGCACATATTTGCTCTGCAATCCCCAGCATCCAGCACAATGCCAGGCCTGTTACTCAGTAATTATTTATTAAATAAGTAAATGGAGGAATAAATGTTAAAATGAATAAATAAAAAATTATAATTCAGGTTTTTGAGAGTCTCAATCAGTTTTCTTAAAAGAATCATCATTAGATAGTGAATATAGTTCAGAAGAAAATATCCAGAATAACACATGCAGAAAAAAAGGATTTTTTAAAAAATAGAGAAGAACCAAAACAATATGATCATACTGCATTTTTAAAAAATAACCTCACTGAAGAGGGTGGAGGGAAAAGGTTCTGACCTAAGTAACTCTGGAAATGAAGGGAGTTTGTAAGACCAAAAGCTAAGGAAACTGTACATAAACACTGTTCTCTAGTTGGTAAAGTTGTGTCCTGTGGGGTACAGGTTAACAGTTCTGAATTTACTACACATCCGTACCAGAACTGAACAGTTAAGTAAGTGGACAGCAGATAGCAGGAACCGGTTTCTCACTGTTAAAGAGAGAGTTTACAGATAAGCAAGGGGAGGAAGCTAGAATGATTCACATAATAATGGATTAGAGAACTGGAGTCATCAAAATGAACTCATATTTAGCTTAATATAGTTATAGATGGTTACATGACCCATATAATATTTACATGTATACCATATAACATTTATAGGTATGTATACATATGTGGTTAGTATACATATGTCAGATGACAGAGACTAGAAACAATGTCACCCAAGTAGCAATAAGCACACCAAGCACCCAGATCTTGATTTCTAATACCATTATCCAATATAAGAAACCAGGCCCTCTTCATAGAAATGGTTGATCCTGGGACTGGAATAGGAAATATTCAAAATAAGCCTGGGAGGAATTTATAGATTTATAGTACCCCAAAATAATGAAGTGTTCACACACACACACACACACACACACAGAAATACACAAATAAAAAACCCACAAGGATGGTGGTATGGCAAAGGAACACAAAAGCCAAATAAACGAGTTCCCAAGGGCCAAAGCTGGGATAAATTGAGTAACAAACTAAATAAAATATAATGCAAAGTTGCATTATAACTCTAAGTATAAAATAAATGTCCACAACATAAATAAATGATTGAATAAAGAAATAAATGGGAAAGAGACAAATCTGCTGTGCAGAAGAATTCCAAATAATTTATGTAGATATCCTTCCCTTGAGGAAAAGTATAACTCTTTACTCCATAAGTGTGAGCTATGCATGGTGACTTCAAAGAATACAGTGTGGAAAGGGGGGTTGAAAAAAGCATAACTTTTTAGTAGAGAAACTTGATAACCTCATTAGCCAAATGATCAAGGTCAAGATCAGAGTGATAAGTTATGTTGTTAGTGTGTACTCTGGAGATGGCATGACAAAAATGGCAGGTTACCTCTGTGGACTTTCTCCCAAAAGCCCACAGTCCTAACCTAATCATGAGAAAAATATCAGCCAGGAGGACCTGAAGGAAATGAGATGACCAAATGTAATCTGGAATCCTAGAACAGAATAAGGACACTAGGTAAAAAGCAAGGAAATCTTAATAAATTATGAGCTTTAGTTAATAATAATGTATCAATATTGGTTCATTAATAAATGTGGACTGTATAAATAATTATGATGAGATTTAACATACCGTTAGAATTAAAATATGTGACAATAGCAGAATATTAGATGGGAAAGTGACAAATGCATTACCTAGGGGGAAAAGGAATTGTCTATGGCTTATATTATTTATCTAATAATAATGACGATGATGCTAATATGGTATTATGGTGAAATGCCTGTCATTTTCTATGAAAAGTCACCTGCTAAGGACTGGACTGTTTTATAGACAAGACTAACATAAATCCTGTCTGTAAACTAGAATGTTGGTACGTGGTCCATAGGTAAGTAAGGAGTTCCTGGTCTTGGAAGTACAAGCAATGCATCTTGCTTTAATATCTTTTAATACTTAAAATAGCAAGCTTATAAAACATAAAACACATTTTAGGGGCTCCTGGGTGGCTCAGTCGTTAAGCATCTGCCTTCAGCTCAGGTCATGATCTCAGGGTCCTGGGATTGAGCCCCAAATCAGGCTCCCTGTTCATTAGGGAGCCTGCTTCTCCCTCTCCTTCTACCTGCAGCTCCCGCAGCTTGTGCTTTCTCGCTCTCTGTGTCAAATAAAGAAAGAAAATCCTAAAAAAAAAACAACAACCATAAAACACATTTTTTAAAATGTGGCCCCTTAAAAAAAAAAAAAAACCTCTTCAGATTGCCAGCTCTTCTGAATTTATAAATTTCAATTTACAATCTTTAGAGAAAGTGGGTAATGGGGTACAGTTGTGCACTGTTCCTCCCAAGAGCACAATGAAAATCTTAAATTCGCAATTGCAACATGGTTGCCATATCATATCATAGAAGTGGCGCCAGCTAAATGGAGCAAGACAGTGAAATGAGATTCTTTTCACGTTTCATAGAACACAGGGATTTGTGGGGGGTTTTCGTGGGGGGTAAATACTGAATGTAATATTTCAATCATACAGGAAAGAACACGAGTTAATATTTCATACATACTTAATCCACTCATTCAGAAATGGTAATGCAAATGTTCAAATACTTATGCTTCGTAGGCAAAACATGGTGTCCTGAATTATTGTATTGTGCTCTCTTATGCCACTGACTTACAATTCATTTCAGATCAAGTAACCAGAAAATCGCTATATTCAACAGGGGAGCACTAGTGATAAAGTCTTTATATTCACAATCCTTTCATTTTTACTCACACACAAGCCTTACTTGCCTCCTTGAATAAAACTAAAACATCCACAAAAGTCATGATTAAGAAAGGGATTAGTGTAAAAAGCAGTGTGCCTTTAATTGATCTGATTGCAATTTCCTATCTACTTTGTGTGTAAAATTCAAAGGCTCTTGTGAAGAGTGCTTGTTCTGTAATATCCTGTTATTCCCAGACATGAGTGCCTTTAATATAATCTTTCCACCTCAACCATAATGAAAGTTGCATGTCGGGTTTTCAACCCCAACCCTTAATGCTCCTGAAAAGTGTTTTGAGAACATGAATAAGGTCAGAGAGGAACTGCATTACCTGGAATGCTTTTTACTCATTTAGTGCCCTTCTTTCCACTATCACTATCCCCAGGCTATCAAGGCAGAAAATCAAGTTCAGACAACAGCTTAGACCCTACAGAGTGAATTTCAGAGTCAAGCACCATGCATGACTGACAGAGGAATCTGTTGTCTTCTACACTGTTAGCAACTTCAGAGTGTGGAGGGTGAGGTAGGGGAGCAGAGCTCATCACTTCCCATGTCCAACGCCTTTACCCCAACCCAATTCTTTTCTTTTCAGAAATGCATTTCCTCCTTTATCTCCTCACTGGCCTAAACAATCTAGCAGCATTCAGGGACATTTTAAAACCATATATTGTCATCAAGTATCCCTGGACATGAGGCACACCTCTCATGTCACATCACCTCTCTGGTATCCTTTCCAAGAATGCATAATCCCAATCTAATCATAAGAAAACATCAGACAAACACAAACGGAGACACAATAGACAAAATAACTGTCCAGCAACCTTCAAAAGTGTCAAGGTTCCAGGGGCGCCCTAGTGGCTCAGTTGGTTAAGCCTCTGACTCTTGATTTGGGCTCAGGTCATGATCTCAGGGTCATGAGATCAACACTGGGTCGGGCTCTGCGCTGAGTGTGGAGCCTGCTTAAGATTCTCTCTCTCCCTCTCCCTCTGCCCCTTCCCACCCCTGCTCATGTGCGTGCGCACTCTCTCTCTAATTTAAAAAAAAAAAAAAAAAAAAAGTGTCAAGGTTCCCAAGGCAAGGACAGGCTGAAGCACAATGACGGACTAGAGGAGACTACAGAGACATGGCGACTAAATGCACTGCTGCAAACTGGACTGGATCTTAGAACAACAGAAGGGCGTTAGAGGAAAACTGGTGAAATCCTACTAGGCCCTGTACATCCTCTAATTGTATTGTACTAAGATTAATGTCTTAGTTTTGGTACATGTTCTATGATTATGTAAAATGTTAACATAAAGAAAGGCTGGGTGAAGGGTACTGAGAATTTGTATTTTTTTAACTATTTTATTAGATGTAAATTTTTTTTTTTTAATTTTTATTTATTTGACAGAGAGAGAGACAGTGAGCACAGGAACACAAGCAGGGGGAGTGGGAGAGGGAGAAGCAGGCTTCCCACTGAGCAGGGAGCCCGATGTGGGACTCGATCCCAGGACCCTGGGGTCATGACCCGAGCTGAAGGCAGATGCTTAATGACTGAGCCACCCAGGAGCCCCTAGATATAAATTATCTCAAAATTTAAAAATTAACTATTAAAAAGACAAAGAGAAAAAAAAGCCACCGTATATTGTGATAAGGAAAGGAGGAAGGAAGAGAAGGAGGGAGGAAGTGAAGGAGGGAGAGAAGAAAGAAGGAAGGAAGGACGAAGAGAGGGAGGGAGGGACAGAAGGCAGATTCTCATTTAAAGAGATATCCAGGAAGTTGGAAAAATGCTGACAAATTCCTCAGTGGATGTGAGTCATTCATTTGAAAACTTTCCAATGCACACAGAGTCAGAAGGTGACATAATACGGTGGTTAATAACACAGACTTTAGGGTAAGATATAGCTTAGTTTAAGACCTGGCTTGACCACTTATTAGCATTGTCTCTAATGACACATTACCTTATCATCTGAAATTAGTTTTTCTCATATGTAAAATAGGGATGTGAATAGTACCAAATTCAGAGGTTTTTTTATGAGGATAAAATGGAGTCATACACATAAAGCTCTTAGCACATGTCTGGCATATAGAAAACATTTAATAAATGGAAGCCATTAATATTAGCACAGAAACTGGCACTAAAGATTAGTAATTCCCTCATTCCATTCAGCCTTATCCAAATTTTGTCCATCCTCCAAGCACCAGTGGAAACTCAATATCTTTATAAACCTATGATAAGTTCTTTAACCCATTTTGCTTGTGATGTATGTACTGTGTAATTATCATTCATTATCATTTTATGTGTGGTGGTCATAGTCCATCAGTTAGACTATATGATCCTTGATGATAAAAGCCACCTTGTTTCTTCTTATATTTTCCTTGGCATCAATGTTGAGCACATAGTAGGTAGTCAGAAAGGCAAGCTAGTTTATGATTATGCTATTTTTAAATGTTTCTAGGGGAATCTGGTACCACCATGGATTCAATCCCTGGGAATTTAGAGGCCTGTCAAAACAGGACTTGAGGAGGTAAACATATCCTCAGAAGCCCTTTAAAAAAGAAATAAGTCTTTCAGAATCTTCTTCACTCCAAATGCAAACTAAATTAGATTCTTCACTACTGTCTCTGGGGTTTATGTCATGTGTTTTTCTCTTCTAAAGAAGGCACTTTCAAATAAAGTCTCTCAGGGACTTCCATAGACACATTTCTTTGGCTGAAATCCATTCTCCCAGGAAATTTATCCAAAATTCTTAATAACTTCCACATTCAGATACCATGACCACAGACAACACCAAGAAGAGAAACATCATTTCTTCTAATAATTCCCTTATATAGCATAATGGTGTCTTAAGTGCTAAATGGTTTCTTAAGTGCTTTTAAGTGTTTTGTTTTAATTGATTCTCATAAAAACTCTGAGAGGCTGTCTAGAAAGTATTATTATCCCCAGTTTGCAGATAAGACAACTGAGGCCCAGACTTGCCAAAAATCACACAATTAGGAAGTTGCAATTTTAGGTCTCTTGTCTCATTCACTGAGCATTTATTGAGTGTCTCCTATAGGCTTTCCTGCACTGTTTGCTCCCTCAGCTCACAAGCCTGCTTCTGTCATAGTGTTATGCTCATCATGAAGGATTACAGTCATCTACTTAATCTACTTAATCGTCTGAGTCCTCCCCTGGACTGCAAGCTTCTTGCAGGCAAGCATCTGTCTTGACCCAGCTGTATTCCTAGTACCCAGCGCCTAGTACTCAACAAAGTACTTGTGGAATAGATGAATGGGGACAACTAAAAAAATGGTACTAAAGGATATGCCAAAGAGAGCTCAAATAAATTGTTTTGGATGAATGCAAATGCCATCATTACTTTTGGAGATCTTCTCATCTTACAATCCAGTTCTTCCCAACAGAGAGACTGGCTGTTGGCAGATAATGCAGTGTACTCCTGGGGAAGGAGAGAAGCCAGTAAGACTAAGTGATCATTGGAGAAGCATGAAATGAAGTCTGGTTACTATCACACTCTCCGTAAAAGCTTGTTTTATCTAAATAAGTTCTAATCCTGACTTTGTCACACTCCCTAGGCAACTCTCACATCTTCCTAAATAAATAAATAAATAAATAAATAAATAAATAAATAAATAAATAAATAGATGATAGATAGATGATAGGTAGATAGATAGATAGATAGATAGATAGAAGTGACAACTTTTGACTTGAAGTTACCAAACTAAAGGGAATTAATGCTCCTAAATGAAAGCAAGACGAACTCACTGACTCCCAGGATGGTGAAATACTGAGATTCTTAAATGATTAAAAAGTCAGCCCCCGAAAATCTTCAAGAAGACCAGAGAAATCTATATGACACATTCACCTTCCTGAGCCTTTTTCAGCTGTAGCAGCCTATGTCTTACTTCTCTTCCTATCCTGCATTCTACATCAACATTATTGCTCCTACCTCCTTCATTGCAACATCTCCTTCTTTCAATTCATGGCCATTTGGTTGCACAAGCTCTACCTTCAGATCAGAACCATGAAACATTTGTGGAACTTGTGGTTTTTCAGAAAGTTGGCAGAGAATTTGTTCTCCATAGTGATGGCATCAATTTCCCCATGTGGGAAAAATGCCAGTCGCTAGTAACAGTATCTGATGCTAAGCAACCGGAGTGGGTCCAGGAGGCTGTGTAGTGCCTGAAAAGAGCACCAAACAGGAATTCAAAGACACAGTTCTGCCCTTGACTCTTACAAACACTTCAATGTGACCTCGGATAAATCACCCAGTTTCTCTGATGTTCTATTTTATTTTCTCATCTCTAAAGTCACCATGGGCCCTTCTAGATCCTGTGTGCTAAGTTCAGCCGTGCTACTGACAACTTTTACTGGGGATGGAGAAGGGTGGGGGTATGTGATTAGGAACTCCTGACAACCAAAGAGGTTTTCTTCCAGATTAATTAACAGTGTGGACTGTTCTTTCTCTTGTTCCAGAAAAACTGGAAAACAAATAGAACAGGTTTGGGGAGACAATCTGGGTCAACATGGAAGGAAATATGTATTAGTTAAAATCAAAGACTATGCCCAAAAAAGGATAAAGAATAAGAGGAGTCATTTGTAATCACTAGAAAAACAAAAGTCACCAAAGAGAAAATGTGCATAGTAATTTATATTTAACCTGCTCTAAATAAAAATAACCAACAGATAAGTTCACTGTTTGGACCATCTGTATCTGATAAGCATAAGTAATCCTGGCACCATCTGTTCAACTGGAATTTAATACCGTATCAATCTGCCAAATCACAATTATGATAGCAAGGACAGCAGCCTCATGGTGTGTGATCTAAATAGTGACCATTCTTTAATAGGATGAGAAACCAGAGCCAAACCAACTTGGATGGAAATTATTTTAGTGCTTTATGTTCACCCTGATTAAAACCAAATAGAGGCATGTAATTGGCAGAGCCACAAGCAGCCAAACTTTCAGAATAGGAGAAACATTCTGAATGGGTGCTCAGAATACCCAAGAACCTAGCACTAAAGAGAAGGAACAATGAAGATAGAGAATCAAAGTAGAGATTTAATAATATATCTGTCCATCTATGGAAAGTCACTTGTACATAATCACCTGACCTACTGTCATAGATTAGTCATGGGGCATTTTTCAGTGGGGAGCAGGCAAGCCATTAAAACATACTCCAGTACTGAGATAGTGATTGCCAACATGAGAAATCCTTAAATTTTGAGACTTTTAAAATCATCTCATCCAAAAACTTTACAAATGAGAAAACTGAGTCCAACAGGATTAAGCAACTTTCCCAGGTCACCACCCAGCTGGTAGCAGAACAAATCCTTCCCCCTGAACCAATGCTTATCCCATGATGCCTCCCCCCCTAAAGACATTTACACAGATCTTCCTCCTCTTACCAAAGAACAACATGTGATTTTCAAGCCAGTCACATTGTTGCCTTTCCTAAATTTCTCCACCTATCTTCCTACACTAGAAGCAAGTTTCTCTAAGATAGTATCTTTCATAATTTTAGCTCTATTTCACAAAATGTGAGTTATTCATATTTAATCTCTATATTACTATAGGAGAGTTATATCCATAATTTTTAAGTAAGTGTGATTATAATAGCACAATCTCTATCATACTTGATTCTAGACATACCAGACCAACCACCAATTCCATAGAACTCCCTGAAACCATCCCTTCAAAGATCTGTGCACATGCTGTTTGCACCTGCTGTTGCTTCCACCCGAATGGCCCTCCCCCATTCCACACCCCCACCAGCCCAACTCCTCTTCATCTTCAAAGACCCAACTCAAATGTTGCCTCTTCTTCAGAGCTTTCCCTGATGTCATCCAAAAGGCAGAATTCATTTCTCCCTCTGCATTTTATTTTTTCTAGATCCAGTACTTACTAATTATCTGATAACTACTTATATTTGTGTTTGTGTATCCACTAGAGTATTAGCACCTCATGGGCAGAGACAGGGTTTTATGTATCTCCAGCATCTAACAGAGCCTGGCAATATAAGGGGCCCTAGGTAAATGTTTTGTTGTCTAATGATGTCAATGCTGTAACAGAGTCATTGCCAAGATCTACACCATTTTTTCTTGTTCTACACTCCAGACATTGACAATGACCTTTTGGTATAAAAATTGCCACAGTCAGTAAGTATTGGGTAAAGCACACAACACTAAGAGTTGGGGGTATAGAGAAAGAAGGAAGATGTTCATTCTCTGAAGTTATTTCAATTCTTATGGTGGCTTTTGTGTCTTTTACAATAAAAATCAGACATTAAAATGTTTCCAAAGGGCATGAGGCTCATTCCCACAGACATGAATTTTCAATAGTGAATCTAAAAATAACTGTCTGAAGTTTAATAGGGAATATTATAGTATAATTTTCT
This sequence comes from Callorhinus ursinus, assembly GCF_003265705.2. Classification (NCBI taxonomy): domain Eukaryota; kingdom Metazoa; phylum Chordata; class Mammalia; order Carnivora; family Otariidae; genus Callorhinus; species Callorhinus ursinus. The sequence continues at coordinate 24,401,034 of NW_027397085.1, forward strand.
ATCTAAAAAGCTAAAAAAACTCATTTCAATAATAATAATAATAATAATAATAATAATAATATAAAAAAGTAATATTCACTGACAGCTTACCATGACCCAGGCACTTCACTAAGCACTTTATATTCATAATTTCATTTAGCCTTTTCAGCAACTCCATAAAGTAGTTACTGTTACTCTTCCCATTTTATAGATGAGGAAACTGAATCACCAAGAGTATAGGTAACTTGTATGTACAAGGTCAGACAAGAAATAAGTGGTAGAGTGAGGGTTTGACCCAGTCTAATGGATTCCATGGCTCCTGTTCTAGTTAAATACGAACTATGGAAACCAAGAGCTCAGTAAATTCACTGAAGCTCCTGGTGCTAATCAGGAGAGAGAGGACTTTAGCTTAGCCTTTCTTAGCTATGGGCAGGGAAGCTACATGCTGGGAGAGGCTCTAGAACCTCCAAAGAATGGGGAAACATGAGACTTATATCAACCCAAAGGAACAAATTGTTAAAAGGCTGAAATCACTTAATCAGTAGGCTAAGCTTTGTGCATAAAACCAAGATTATTGCCTATGTAAAATGATTTCCCCCAAAGGTATAAGCTGAGAATGTTTTATTCCATCAGCTGGGTGTGCTTGTGTACTTTCACGGGTTGGCAATTGAGCTTGGCTTTAGTGAGGCTAGTGTGTATATTTCCTGGCAATTGTTTATTTATTGCTCATTGGACAGCTTTTAGCTTTCATCCAAACAGACAGTGATGTATTTCTGTTTTCATTAGGAGAGAGAGGAAAAGGCTGAGATCCTTTAGGGAGAGATTGGTTTCCGGCCCATCTTATTTTTGATCATAATAATTGTTGTCTGTGGAAAAGGAAAGGATTATAATGAGTATGGTTTATATACGTATTAACAACTTCTTAGTACAGTGCATTATAGTTTGCTGAGTGTTCTCCTATAGACATCATCTTATCTGAGCCATACAACAAGCCAGTGAGGCAGATGGATTTTTTCCCATTGTCTGCAGGAAAGCCAGACTCAGTTTGCCCAGTGGCTTGCCTTGGCTCACAGAGCTGGTAAGTAGCACAACTGGGGTATGAAACTCTAGCCTGATTCCAAGTCTCGGAACTAAACCAGCAACTATGTTCACTGGTCTTTGTGGTTTGAGTGAAGTTGCTTAGAAACTATCCCACTGGCTCAACACCTCTTATGTCACCCAAACAACTTGTGATCCCTGGGATGGAGAAGAAATACATGGTAAATATAAGTGATTCAACCAGGGTGCCTGGGTGGCTCAGTCAGTTAAGCATCTGCCTTCAGCTCAGGTCATGATGCCAGGGGTTCTGGGATCGAGGCCCATGTTTGGTTCCCCCCTCAGGGGGGAGCCTGCTTCTCCCTGTCTCCCTGCTTTTGTGCACACTCTCTCTGTCAAATAAATAAATAAAATCTCTTAAAGTGATTCAACCAAGACAGACTGTATAAAAAAATTAATAAAATAAAATGTGTGAAGCTTTTATGTATCACACTTCTCACAAGAGAGTTAAAATCAGAACTTTCTCTTATAGTACCACTTTTAAAGATAAATGGCCAGAGTCCCTACTAAATAGGGAGGTTTGAAGAATTCATCTTGACTTGAATTTGGAACTTCCAAAGGCAACATCAAAGGCAAAAATAACTCATTTCCTTCCCATTGCTGAGACTTGGCCGCTGGTATGACACCTGTTTGTCATCACATGAGTGGGGACTATAAACGCTTCTGTACAGAAGCAAAAAACAATAATTGAAGATTAGGTTTTTACAATAGATCATCTACTCCTACTGGGTTTATTTTATTTTATTTTTTTTACCTAAGCAGAAAATATTATAATTGTGTTTTAAACCTTGGAGACTTTTGTCTAATAAATACTGTGGTGTCCTAGGTGTAAAACAGATGCTGTAGAGATTCAGTGGGGAGTACTCATTAGCGTGTTTTAATTCTTCTTCCCCTCCCCAGCACTGACTGCCAGAACAGGAGAGGATTTATCACAACCAGATAAAACTGGCTGACACAATTCAAACACCTGGGCAATTTTGCCTTATCTTCCTAGGTAAGCTAGGTTCTTTTATGTTCATTATCTGTCCTGTTTATGGAAGATCTAAAGTATAAAACAAGAAAAAGCTGGCTGTAACAATGGATTCCATTTAACGTACAAAGAATGTAATAGCACAGTCCTTTGGGGACGGGACTATGATGGACAGCACCTGAAGCCATTATCACTAAATTCTTTGTTTTTTGCAATAAAATAAAAAGAAGTGGGATGGGAAAAGAAAAAAAAAACCCTCTGAGTAGGGCTGACATGCAAACTTCAGACATCTCTTCTTCCTTCTTTGTCTCTTCCCCAAACTTGGGAAGAAAGCTGTGATAGATTAGACTCCCTGCAGGTTGTAAAATTCAGATGGAAACAGAGTGGACCTTGATAGTATCAAGCCCTCACAATGTAGATTTCAACATAATAAAATAATGAATTTAAAATGACAGCATCAGAATTTCTTCTGGGATGGAAGGAAAATGACAAAGATCACAGCCTGTGCCTACAAGAACAAAAGAAAAAATTTTTTAAAACTTTAACTTTCACAATTGACATCACATTCTTTTAACAGTTGATGTGGTTTCCTTTATGAGAATGGAGGCTCACTCACACTGGAAATATGGCAGGTACCTGCAAAGCACTTATCAAAATCTAGAAGACACAGTTCTACAATGAATGAAAAACAACTGTTCTGCCAGAAACAGCCTCCATGTTTCTAATCATGCATTAAAAAGTAACTAAAGGGGTGACTGGGTGGCTCAGCCGGTTAAGCTTCCAACTCTTGATTTTGGCTCAGGTCATGATCTCAGGGTCCTGAGATGGAGCCCCGGTGTAGGGCTCTATGCTCAGTGGGGAGCCTAGGATTCTCTCCCTCTCCCCCCCCACCCCTCCCCACACTCTTCTCTCTCTCCTTCTCTCTCTCTCTCTCTCTCTCTCAAAAAAAAGTAACTACAAAATCTCAGGGTCTACTGATGAATCTGTACATGTCAGTGAGCAATGTGAGGCTTCTTAAAATGGGACCCTCTGAAGCTTCACTTTGCAAGACAGTAACCATTTAGCTTACAGGTGGCTATTGAGCATTGAATTATGGCACGAATAACTGAAGACCTTGATTTTTTAATTTTATTCGGTTTTAATTATTTTAAATTTTAATAATTGAGGCAATGAAAAATACATAGAAATATATTGAAATGATAATATTTTTATGTATTGGGTTATATAAAATATTTTACTCAAATTAATTTTACTCTTTTGACTCTTTTTTTTTCATGTAGCTACTAAAAAATTTTCAGTTATATACATGGCTCGCTTTATGTTTCTACCGCCCTAAAGAGAGCAGAATCTCCCTTAGGGATAGAATCTACCTTCGATCTAAGGGAAGAACCTTTTTAGATTCCATCAAAAGATGTTTATTTTCCAGAAGGAAAAAGACGTGTGATAGCTTGGACTTCTGATAGCATGGTCACATGTCACAAATGCTGAGAGCCCAGGCTCTAGAAGCCCACGTCTCAGGTCTGAACCTTGGCTCTGCTTTTTACTAGTTGCACAACCTTAGGAACGTTGCTTAACCACTTTGAGCCTATTACTTTGAGAGTTCAGATAGTGAATAGAATATACTTAGCAAGTAAGTGCTCAGAATGTAACAGCTATTTATTGCTATTGTTGTCATTAGCAACAATTCTAAAATACTACTGTTATTTGAAAATCATCTGGAGATGACCTAAAATTCCAAACATGAATTTAAGAAAAATTCTGATCTTATAGACCACATATATGAATTTGCAAGGAAATAATAGTCTATCTTTTGGCAAACCATCAAGTAACAAGAACATTCAAAACTTGAGACTAGTTTCTTCTTCTTAAGAATGAATGATATGATTGGAAACCTTTGTCCTTTCTTTGTGTGATGCTTCCATTTCTGGACCACTCTTGATACCAGGCAGCAATGAAGGTATAGCAGAGGATGGGGAGGGACTTTTTCAACTTCATAGCTTAGCCTAATGCCCATCCTATACAGGCACTATTCACGGAGAGTGATTTAAGCCTAAACAGCTTTGGCTCTTCCAACCTACATTATAGGAATACATACCACTGACTCTTATCACTAGATTAAAGCGTAGAATGAAAGATGAGTCACAGAAAAGGAATTACAATATTATCATGAAATAGCAATTTAGGAGAACATATAATTTGTATGTGGATTTGCTTATCAATCTATATCCGCACTAGAATATAAGCATTGCGAGAGCTGAAACTACATTCATCCTGAATCCCTAGTACTTAGAACATATCTGGTAGTGAGTAGGTGCTCAATAAATATTTACCAAATACCTGAATGAAGGGACTCTGTAAGCCAAATAGCTTAAAGGAAGAAATGTATGACAATGGTCCAAAAAAGTATACCCCAAATCGTAGATAACCTCAAAGTGTTCCATAAGCATCAAACAACAGAATATTAATTTTGCTAATACTAAATTAATAATGCAAACAGAAAGAAGACACTAAGGAAAATTTTTTGTGTTTCCTTGGTACCTACAAGTCTCCCCAGCATCTAGGATCAAGTCCAGTAGCTTAGCATGTCATGTAAGGCCCTTCATGTAAAGCCCTCTGAGCTCTCTAGACAGGGCCTTTGCTGGTCCCTGTCCTTAGGCTCCAACCATGAGGCTCAGAAAGCAAGCCATGTAGCCATGTTCAATCTCATTTCCATGCCTTGGCACCTGCTAGTCCTTCTACCTATAATGCTATTTCTTGTATTGTCTGCCCAATAAGCTCCTCAATCTTTATGACTTTGCTTTAAAACAAGGCCACCTCAGGGAAGATCCTGGATTATTCCATACTGAATTGAATACTTCCTCTTCTATTGTTTCCCAATACTTGAATTAGTGCTACATCATAAAAACATCCCATATATTCATACATAACATATCCCTTCAGTCAAGTATAAAGATCTTGTTGCATAAATCAAACCACAGATTTATATCTTACATGATAGACATTCCCAAATTAAAACAATATCTTTGAAATAGCAGCTCTCACATTGTATACCGTTTTTTCAGACTTGATTTTTTTTTCCTTCCCTAATTGAAAACTCACTCGACTGACTTAAATCCAATGATATTCACTTGCAGCTCTTTGCCTCTTTCAGCATGCCTAAAGATTTCCACCCTTGTTTCAATTATAGTAAATTTATGAGATATATGCTTCTTATCACCAATATCAGCACTTTCATTTTCTATTCTCTACTCATTTTTTTATAATCTAATAAGGGCAAGATGCACTAAAATATTCAAATAGCGATTCAAGTACTTTCTTACTGGCAAGGGTGATAACACAGCTGCAGTTGAATTATCAACTGCAATTTCGTACAATACCTTTCACCCTTGTAGCCCTGCATGTGGAACACTGCCTCACATTGGTGTTTAGTAGGTGCTTAATGAATCTAGGTCGGTGAATGGCAGGCTTGGTAGGCAAATGACCCAAAGCATTTGCAAGTTCTCAGCACCCTTAACTAGCCATGGCATAGAGGCAGAGAACATTCGATCCATAAGCCACCACGCACAGTGGGTAAGAGAGATGAGTCTTACACACTAGATTTAAATCCCGGTGCTGATGCCTCCTAGCATGGGGATCTTGGACTTAATTACCAATTCCCAGCCTCAATTTTTCTTCTACAATGAGGATAATAGAGTTATTATGAAATTGAAATAACATTAGTCTTGTGCTTTCAAGACCAGCACAGATGATCTTTGAATACTCCCAACCCCTCTCTTCCAATAATCACATCTTCCATCCTCCCTCAGCCACACACTTTTGTGGTCATGGCCCAGACTCTGTCATAATCAATTGCTTGACCCTCTGTAAGCCCAACTTCACACGTCCCACCATCTCCTCCTGGCTTTCCAGCTCATTTTCTCCAGTAAGATTCCAACAACTCTTTGACTCCCTAGGAACTTCAACCCATTAATCCCATTGTCCTTCATGTCTTCACTGAATACCTTAGTAACTTAAATTCAATAATCAGTTATTTTAATAACTCTCTTGCATACAACTCATCTACCCCCACGTTGCAAAACCTCACACCCAGTGGTTAGGATCACATCTGGGTCTGCTCCCCACCTGCACCCACACAGCTGGAGAAAAACGCACAACTGTGTTAAATGGTTTCACTTTAAATTCATGACCACTTGCTTCAAGTAAGTCCTTAATGCTCCCAGTCAGTAGTACATTCCCCTAGTTAATTCACTCCCCACTCTTCTAGATAACCATTTTATACTGTCTTTTCTCTCTTCAAATACTTCCTTCCCCATCCTCAGTCTTAAAGCTTCTTATTTTACTGAACAAATAGAAGTGACCCAAAGGAGCATCAGTAAGTTCCCACCAAAGCATACCAACCATGTCTGTACACATATATTCTATTACTACTTGATATATATATATATATTTCATTTCATACATATATATGCATGCATTTCATACATATATATGCATTGTGTATACATTTACTATTTATCTATTACATATTCATACACCCTATTACTCTGGATGAAATGACAAGGCTCATAACAAAGGATAAACTCTATGCACTCAATCCCATTCTTTCTTACTTATCCAAGGATATCACTCAAGCTATCTCTCCTTTCTCTCCTATATTGTCTATTTTTTTCCCTAACAACTGGATCCTTCCTATCAGCATACAAGTATACTGTTTCTTCTACCATCTTTTTAAAAATCCTCTTTTGATCTCACTTTATTACTGATTTCTATATTTCACTTTATAGGAAGGATCTGTACTCTATGGATAATCCAAGGTAATTTAGTAATTAAAAAAGCATTCAGTCTTTAGAGTCAGACGGACTTGACCAGTGTCTAAATCCTGATTTTATTATTCACCAGCTGCGAACTGGGTAAGGCTCTCCTGAGGTCTCAGTTTTCTCATATGTAAGATGGAAAAAAATAATCCTCACCTCCTAGGGCTGTTCTGAAGAGAGAACATGGTAATATCTACAAAGCACTTTATCATGGTCTTTGCCATGTGATTTAGACTCAATCAGTGGCATTTATAATTAATGTTAGAAAAGAGCAAACAGTTAAATGGAGTAAATAAAAACCATAAGACATGGGGAAAAGCTGAGAGTTTCATACTTCCCCACCTCTAGGGTTCTCAGATTTTCATCAAGATTTAGAAAAGAAAGGGCCTAAGGAGGTCAGTTGGTTTTAAAACCAAGAATCAATGTTTCTTTTTAGTTTTTGGTTGTAACCTTACTGCTATCTATGGCCAGGCTTTTAAGGTAATATAAAGCTATTAATAATATAAAATACTTAACCACAATTATATTCTCAAGTAACTCTCCCCAAAGTAAAAACTAAGTGAGCTAAAAATAAAGCTTGTTTTCAGTACTTTTTATGATTTAAACAGTGTTCTGAGTTCGTCATAGGTTCATATCTAAATGTGCCTTTTCTTTGGGGACCAACAATGCCTGTTAGGGCATCAAGATTAATCTTGTTTATGACTGCCTCATTTATCTCAGTTTTGCTACTGATTCTAGAACCAGAAACTGCTCATATGCCTTTGCATTTTTTACTTTTAAGGATTTTATACGTGTGTATGTATACTTTTTTTTTTTTTTTGCTTAGGTATTTAGGAAGATAAGGATAAATCCTTCCTATTCCATTTCAAATGTTTTTGACGTCTTTTTGTACTATGAAATCTTGGTGCCTCTTCATATTTGTGGTACCTAGGAAATCAAGTTCTTAAAAATAATGCTGTGTAGGAGTCTCTGGGAGAAGAGATTGTGTCCCAGAAGTTCTGTGTGGGTAACTGAGGACAGATTCGCAGATTTCAGCCCAATCTGGTTTATTTTTTTTAAAGCTGTATCATGGGGTAAATCGTGTTCCTAAAGGCTTGAAATTTGAAGGGGAAAGAGAATGGGAAATCATCCCCATCCAGCACCTTCTGCCATCCCACCCCCTCCTAGAGGCAGTACGTGGGTTCCTCACTTAATCATGGGAGGTGGTTCCCTTAAAGAGCTGCTTTTGGCACTTCAGAAAAGATAGCACTGCCATCTGGAACTTCTGTGGTATGGCATGACAGTCAAGAGTGTGAGAACCAGGGTCGGGGCAACTGGGGTTTTCATTCTGCTTGTCCCAGTTACTAGATCCCACAGCAGCAACTTGGGTCTGAGGGGTAGAGAGGTTAAAGTTCAGCCTCATCATCCACCCTTGATCTCCATCAGCCTACCCTCACCCTGTTCTTGATATGAACAAATGAACTTCTCTCAAACTTAACACTACTTGGTTTTCCGATGTAGAAATTCTGAAGCAGGGCGCCTGGGTGGCTCAGATGGTTAAGCGTCTGCCTTCGGCTCAGGTCATGATCCTGGAGTCCCAGGGTCGAGTCCCGCATCGGGCTCCCTGCTCGGTGGGGAGTCTGCTTCTCCCTCTGACCCTTCCCCCTCTCATGCTCTCTCTCTCTCACTGACTCCCTCTCAAATAAATAAATAAAATATTTTAAAAAAAAAGAAAATTCTGAAGCAGCCACTAAGTGACCTTGAGAAAGTTGAATCTCTCTGAGCCCCAATTTCTTACAGTAGAGTTTTCAAGAGGATTAAATGAGAATCACTTGATGTGAACCTGACACAGAGTTCAAGAAAGGATAACTATGATTATTGTTAACACCACCGAGTTCAAATAACATGTCACTGCATACCTGTGTTTTCTTTCTTTCTCCTCAGGAGGACTTCAGCAGCAAATTAAGATAGCAATTATTTGATTACATTGCATCTGTTTGTTTGGAAGAAAACTTGTTTTCCCATAAAAGGAAGCAAATTACCAAGGCAAATCACAGACTATAAACAATATGAAAATATAGCTATGATAAAAAGAAAGCATTCCTGCTGTTTTTATACAGAAGAATATAGCTGGTATGAGGTATTATTTTCAAACACTCTCAAAATAGATTTTTTTGTTTACAATTAATTCTTCATGTCAGAATAGAAAGCACCATTTCAGCCAGAGATTTTACCATAGCCCCTTAAGCTCAATGGAGAAAATATAAATTATACTGATCTAATAGAATAATATACATACTTTAGGCTTTATTCACAGTAGAGAAAACAATTGCAAACTTACTAAGTAGAGCACATATAAAGTCGGTTGTAAAAACTATTTTCCAGGCCTTCTCTCAAAACCAATGACTCCCATCACGTGCACAAAAATTTAAGATTTTTTTTTTATTTATTCATGAGAGACAGAGAGAGAGAGAGAGAGGCAGAGGGAGAAGCAGGCTCCCAAGGAGCAGGGAGCCCGATGTGGGACTTGATCCCAGGACTCTGGGATCATGACCTGAGCCGAAGGCAGACGCTTAACCATCTGAGCCACCCAGGCGCCCACGTGCACAAAAATTTAAAGTAGCCAATTAAGGTAGTTACGTTCCTTTCTCTGTAATATATCAAAGAGGCAAAATTAATTTATTTTTGCTCTTTACTTTTTCTAATAATTGCCTTTCTTTAGTTCATCCTTCATTTACACTTGTCCTCAGAACAAAACATAAGTCAAATGAAAATAAAAGAAGTAGAGAATACACAGCTAAGAACCTAACCAAAAATGTAAAAAAGAAAATTTTTGTTTAGACTGTCCGGGTTAGGGTTTTTCCAGCAGCTACACTGAGCCCTGGGTTTCCTGGAACTGCCCCAAGGGACACCAGGGAAAAAAAGGCAGAAAGGGGAAATGGAATGGGGTTGTAAGACATTATATTGATCTAATAGAATAATATACATATTTTAGGCTTTATTCACAGTAGAGAAAACAATTGCAAACTTACAACCAATTCCTACTTAAATCGAAGTGACGCCACTTTAAAAGATTCTCTATGTTGGCTGCTATGTAGGACTTCAATTAAAGCCTGGGGATTCACAGAGAGGGAACTGAAGCATGGAATCATGAGATCCTGCATGTCCCAGGATGCTCTGATCTTATAAATCAAGTCAGTGTGAAAGATACACTTCAAGCTCCCATCCAGCATTACCGTTTATGGGGCTTCAAAAAGGGATTTGTGTTTATCCATTTGGCCAGTACCTTCACACCATAAGTCTGTGATCATGACGCAAGTGGAGATCAGAATAGACCCCACATATGTTGACTCTGTGCTACTCAACCTTATACAGTTAGAATGTGAGTGCTGCAGTGCCGTTAAAATCCATTTGCACATTTTGACCATTCATTTCTAAACACCTTAACAACTTTCCAAAGGACCAGATTTCATCTCTCATTTCTTAAGACATCCTCCTGATGTTCACTCAAGCTAAGATAAAATCTGCCTTCATAGCACACATCTATTCAAGCAACATAGCTTTTGTACATGCGTCATACTACCTAGCTCTCAGTGTCCTATAAGACAGTGAAATAAGTCCACTTTCCCCTTTACACAGCCGAGGGACCTGAGTGCTAGAGAGGCTAAGCAACTCATCAAAGTGAGTTTCCACTCTTGTCTCCATTATCCAATCTCTCAGGGTTTACATTTGGTACTTTCTGCTTTTTCACCCTCATTCACTTCTACTCTACTAGCCAGAGATGATATATGTACCACATGCACATTTATATATCATCAGTTGCCTTCACCATGAGAGGGAATCCTACTCATAATTTTACATGGTGGGGTGAAGCGGGTAGAGAAAAAAATAACTTCTTGAGTGCCTACACTGTACTAGACTCTAGGGAAACAAGAGCACTCCTGCCCCCGGGAAGTGTACAGTCAACTGGAATCACACATGTGAATAGAGCTATGCTGGAAACACGGTGCTGAATAGAGAATAAGGAGGACATCTTCTGCTTCAGCTGGGATGGTGATGGGAAGTCTTTCCAAGGAAAACCCATCGAAGCCTAACTGAAGGACTCAGAAAAGCAAGGAGTGCAAGGAAGAGTGTTTTGGGGGAGCCGGTGTGATGGATCACTGTGGATGGACGAGTGTCTTCAGAAGGGGCAGAGGAGGTGAGCTTACGGAGGGAACTAGAAGAGCGCGTGTGGTGTGATGTGTTTTTCCTTCTTCCAAAGTCAGGACATGTGTGTAGTAATAGTCCAGAGTGAAACCAGTGGGCAGCAGCTTAACTTTCGCTGTGCTCGCGGGTGGGATGAGTTCTGACGGCTCCATATTCTTCTAGTTTATTTTTCTAGGTCCAAACATGCCTATTTGTAAGATGAACTAAAAGAGCCTAGAGATGAAGTACCTGGCTTTTGATGAGCCAAGCTAATAAGATGGCCTGGCCCTGGCTTCATCCTCCCAACACTGCCAAGAGAGAAGCTTCCTTGCTCCCCTTTTACAGATGAGTGTCCTGAGGTGTAAAGAGGGTAAGATACTGGGCGCCTGGGTGGCTCAGTTGGTTAAGCGACTGCCTTCGGCTCAGGTCATGATCCTGGAGTCCCGGGATCGAGTCCCGCATCGGGCTCCCTGCTCAGCAGGGAGTCTGCTTCTCCCTCTGACCCTCCTCCCTCTTGTGCTCTCTGTCTCTCATTCTCTCTCTCTCAAATAAATAAATAAAAAATCTTTAAAAAAAAAAAAAAAAAAAAGAGGGTAAGATACTTGCCCAAAGATGCCCTGCTAGGAAGTGACAAAATGAAGGTTTTTACCCAGATAGTTCTGATACCATCAGTTTATCAACCACATTTTCACCGTCACTTAGAGAATGCACCCACGGTTAAAAATTAAGTGTCAGGTAAAACTGGAAGCAAATCTCATTCAGTTTACATTTCACATTTTCTTTATTTAAAAATGTGGCAGTTATGAATTTATTCATTCATTCATTCAATAAATGCTTATGATCACCTCCTATGTATTCCCACTGTGGTAGTTACTGAAACTGAGTTGTACGTGAGACTGACAAGGGAAGTCAGTAATCCTGAGATAAAGTTAAAATAATAATAATGACATATACCATTTTGAGAATCATTACAAATGGAGACTACAGACTTAATTATAAAGTATCCTTAAAATCAATTGCTAGGGGAGCCTGGGTGGCTCAGCCATTAAGCATCTGCCTTCTTTAGGCTCAGGTCACAATCCCAGGGTCCTGGGATCGAGCCCCGCATTGGGCTCCCTGCTCAGCGGGAAAGCCTGCTTCTCCCTCTCCCACTCTCCCTGCTTGTGTTCCCTCTCTCGCTGTGTCTCTCTCTGTCAAATAAATAAATAAAATCTTTAAAAAAATTAAATTAAATTAAAATAAAATAAAATCCATTGCTAGTCATCCAAGGCTATCATTTGGCTTCTGATTTTGCACATACACTTTCCCAAGACAAAGGTTTGAATGGAAAAGAGAATTGAAGAGTTTTTTAAGATATTGGTTCCTGGACTAACTAAAATCACTCACACAGCTATCATTGGAAAAAATCTAATGAGATTTCTCTAATGAGAAATGAAATGATTGCTAGTGATCTTAAGGTTCTGCTAAGCCATCCTAGGATATAATTTTTATGACGCTATCAGCCAGCTAGTATCTTAAAGTCAACAAATACATTAAAGATTTGAGCATTTTCTCCTCTCCATACAATAAAATAAACTCTGGTTTAATTTTCTGACACCCCAAGTTCCAATTAGGAGCTCCTTCTCAATTTTCATATCCATTTACTCTTCCGCATCACACTAGATTGAAATTGCCCATTTACTAGTCTAATCTCTCCCTAAACCATATGCTCCATGAAAGCATTGACCAATGCTTCTTGTTTACAACTGAAACCCTTTAACTGCATGAAGTCTCTGGTGCATAGTAGGTCTTCAATAAATATTTCTGGAAGAATTATATGGGCCAACCATCGAAGAGATGTCCAGGAACCCAAATCACACAAAAGCAAAGGGCATAGCAAGGTCACACTGCCTAGCATTTACTCACAAACCAGAAGGCAGAGAACAGAATTTTGTATATCTAACTTAGGCTATCCCTAAATCTGCCGGTTAATGAAGGCCATTCTCATGAACGGATGTCAAGATCTGTTAGAAAACAAGATTACACATCACTACATGTTTTGTCTGTTTGGAAGGATGCAGATGAAAGAAGGTTTGAAGGGCCGGCAGTTTCCAATCAATGAAGACTGTGCACATTGTAAATCACTTCCTTAGCACGTTGTGGAAAAGTACTAGAAAATCATTAGCATGAGGACGTTGTGAATCAGGGTATCAATTCTTTGCATACAGTTATGATATTTCCCATCTCAGTTGGACAATCCTACCAAAACAAAGAGAAGTACTTTATATAAAGTAGGTCCTCAGTAAGTGGGAAGCAATCAGATCTTTTCAAACAAATATTTTACATTACTGAGCATCCAAAGGACTAAAAGAGGCCTTTATGATGTTCAAAGTATCACACACTATATCATCAGTCACTACTGCTCCATGCCACAAGAGTTTCTTATGCAGAAAAGCCAAGCAAAACTGCTCATTTTTTAAAAATGAAATCCAGGCTGTACTTTAAATATTTTTTAAAGAGGTATTTATTTATTTGAGAGAGAAAGAGAGAGTGCGAGCAGGGGGCGGAGTAGAGGGGGAAGGACAAGCAGACTCCACACTGAGGGCAGAGCCAGACGCTGGGCTTGATTCCAGAACCCTACGATCAGGATCTGAGCCAAAATCAAGAGTTGGGTGCTCAACTGACTGAGCCACCCAGGTGCCCCTGCTCATTTTTTAATGCATGCTTTTCTTACACAAATAGAAATTAACACTTTTCTATTACAATGCAGCTCAGCAAAATTGTACAGATCCACACAGGTATCTCTCTATTTATATATATATATATATATATATATAATTTATTTATTTGACAGAGAGAGACACAGTGAGAGAGGGAACACAAGCAGGGGGAGTGGGAGAGGGAGAAGCAGGCTTCACGCTGAGCAGGGAGACCGATGCGGGGCTCGATCCCAGGACCCTGGGATCATGACCTGAGCTGAAGGCAGACGCTTCATGACTGAGCCACCCAGGCGCCCCTAGGTATCTCTCTATTTAAAGAAAAAGAGATATTTCACCTCATTGGCTAAAAAGCAAATTAACGAGAACTGAATCCTATTTTCCTTTGCATTCCAGTGCACATCTGCAGGCGCATGCCCATAGGAAAGTTTTTCTACCTGACATAACTGAATGTTTATGCTGTAACACAGTGAGCCATGACTCCCAACCAGGGCTTGATGTGCTTCGCATGGTGCACCAGCTCTACCTCTGTGATTAGGGGATTTGCAGAACTGCAACACTTCCCCAGGTCTCAAGCCGCCCCATGGTTTTCACTGTACACTTCTGCCCCACTAACATCCATACACCCCTTGCCCGTATCCCAGCCCCTAGAATGTCTCTGCAGCTCCAGGGTCCCCTTTACAGGAAAGTCACTGTTACCAGAACCTACCTCCCCTTTTCTCTATTTAGTTGCCTAGTACTGTTGATCTGGACAGTCTATTATCTAAAACACAATATACAACAGCCCTAAGGCATCTTAAGTGTTCCATCAAGTTATGTATAATGGGTTGCCTTCTATTTTCACCAATGTAATTAATTGACAGTCACATTGTATCAGAATAAAAGGTCGGTATAAATTGGGGTGGGAAAATGGTAAGAATTTTCTACTTTGGGATGTGGCTGATGAACGAAAGTGGAAAGTATCAATTTCTTCCCATGGGCAGCTTTTGAGCAGGTCACATGGCAACAGCCCCGAATTAGCATTCCGATTTCTTTTTAATGCCACACAGTGCAACTACTCACAGTGTGGAGCAAAATGTCTTGTTTTCATTTTTGGAGCAATTTGAATGATCCTATTGTCAGTGGCATGCTCAATAACCATTTTCTGTCACCACGAAGGAGAATATTGTCTAGGTTGAGATTCATAAAAGGTTATTCTAATTCTGCAGTGACAGAATATATAATTTAAGTTGTAGTCTTAAATTTAAGTTCTATCTCATATTGTCTTAGGTTCTGAAAAGCCACAAGTTGAAAACAAGGTGGAGGGAAAGGCACTATTAATGACATCCTCAATGGAATAGCCAGGGGGATGGAAAGAATTAGTAGAATTTGAAGCCTTTTGGGGTGTTTATGCATATTCAGATTCAAGTAAAACCCATGGCTTGAATTTCCTTTTTAAAAATACATTTGGGGGTGCCTGGGTGGCTCAGTTGGTTAAGTGTCCAACTCTTGATTTTGGCTCAGGTCATGATCTCAGGGTCCTGGGATCGAGCCCCATGTTGGGCTCTGCACTCAGCAGGGAATGTGCTTCAGGATTCTCCCTCTCCCTCTGCTTCTCCACCCTGCTTGTGCACTCTCTCTTGCTCTCTCTCTCTCTCTTTCTCTCTCTAATAAGTAAATTAAGAAAAATTTCTGGATGTGTATTTCTGGGCAAAGTGTCCAAAGGGAGTATCAGAAAGTATCAGGGGGGTTATTTAAAGAAAGCAACTCTGTCTCAGCCATCCTGGTAATCAGTAACACTTCACACCACCGACCAGGTGCCAGCCACTGTCGTAAGCACTTTATATATAGCAACCCATTTGATTCTCATAGCAGCCGCATGAGGTAAGTACTGTTGTCCTCAGCTCCATTTTACAGGTGAGGAAAATGAGGCACAAAAGTAAAATAATTTGTCAATGATTCCAATAGCTAGGGATTCAGACTCAAGCAGTCTGGACCTCAAAACCCAGCCCTTCCCTACCATGTTCTGCTGCCTCTGGTATTAAGGAGCAATCACTAACATTTGTGGGAAGGGAGGGAGGAGGAAATGGAATACTTCAGCAGGAGGAAAATTAAGAAGACAACCTGGTTGGGCTCATAACATTCTTTGCATTCTGGTAGAGCTCTCTTCCTCCTGGAGCTACTTTCTCAATTTCGGAACACTTTTCTGAATCCTGAGTCCCTCCTGGGTCGTTCCTTAAACCCTGGTCGCACCCAGCTTTGATTTGCTCCCGCAAAGATGAACCAACTAAAAGGAGACCACAGGGGATCCTGCTTCTGCAAAGTGTTTTTCTCAGTCCCCTTGAGCTCAAATCTCGATGCAGGTGCTAAGAGCACAGTCTTTCAGTAAGATTTCCAATTTGTATGTGAAGCGCTTATCCCAGTGCCAAAGCACTCAATGGAAATTTGGAAAAGCTGTTATTATTATTTAAAGCGCCATCACCCCATCACTGCTCTCTTGTTCTTTTGTTAAGAGAGAATGCGATAGTGTACACAAGACAGCAGCATCTGTGACCATAACCGAACTCTGCAGTGGGCATTTCTTTCTCATTCTTCTGGAAAATATTTACAGAGTACCTGTATTTATTCCATGTCCTGTGGCAGGTATTGTGATGAACATGACAGTCACAGTTCCTATCTTGACAGAGTTTACAGATAATGTAAAAGAGACAGCTAAATAACCAAGTATAATACAATATTTTTTGTGCCATGGTAAAGGAAAATAGAATCCTCTGGGTCGAAGAGAAGGTGTGCCTAACCAGATACAGGGGGCTAGGAAAGGCTTCCCAGAAAAGGTAATCTCCAGATTGGAACCTGAAGATTTAGTTCATCAAAGCAGGTGGAAGCAGAGGTCCAGGCAGAGAGAACATCACACACAAAACCAAAGAAACAAGTACATAACAGCATTCAGAAACTGAAAGAAACTGAGTATAGCTGAGACTAAAAATGCAAAGGGCAGGATGGCAACAGAAGATTCTGGGGAAGGGAAGAGAGGTCATCTCATGAGGGGCTGTGATTCCTGGTAGGAGTTTGCCTTTAACTCTATGAGCAGTTGTAAGGCAATGAAGAACTTTAAGCAGGAGTGACATGGTCAAGCTCACATTTTAGAAATCTCACTTTTTTTTTTTTTTTTTTTTTTTGCAACAGGGAGAACAGATCCAAAGGGGATGATAACACTGAATTTTGGATAGGGAGGACAATTTAAGTTTCTTTGCAGTAGTCTAGAAAAGTTTTGGGAGAGGTCATCAAGAGGATATGGCCACTGGTCGACCCATGAGTTGGACCGAGGCAAACCAGAGGCTCCTCATCCCTTCCCCTATATTTGGAATGTGATTTCCACTTGCCTTCCCTGGTCCCAGAAGCTACTCCAAGGACACAGTCTTGAGATAGCAACAAGGTGTTAAGAGCATCTGGGTGGTTTATATCACTGAACCCCATTAAGGCCTCTATATAAACTTTTAAGATTTGGCAGATGGATGCAGAAATCTATTTGTTTTGTGGCTGCCTAAGACAAGCCTTATAAGTGAATTCTCTTGCTTATTAAGCCTGCTACCTACCAATCTAGAGAGCCCTGCCTCTTCCTTCAATCTCTTCCTGCCCTCTGCATACAGAGCTGGTTTCAGATTTCACTCGGGATGCTCCCAGGGTTCCGAAGCAACAAAAAGCAGTGCTGGTGGTCTGGGCCAGGCTGGCATCAGTGGTGATGGAAAGAAATGGATGGACTTGAGAGAGATGAAGAAGAACTGGTAGGATTTGTCATAGGTTGGGAAGAAGGAAGAGTCAGGAATGCCACCTAGGTTCCATTCTTCCCTGGGGAAATGAGTGACTGATGATGCCAATTATTGTGAGAAGGAGCACAAGAGGTTTAGGGAATACAGATGATGAGTTCAGTCAGTGGAGTTAAGCACAGTTGAAAAAATCCAAGAATATAAAATTTGAATAGCCAGGAGGGAAACTTCCCCACCCCAAATGATTCTTCTTCCCAGTCTACAGGACCTGCTGCACATCTTGGCAGGCTCACTGCACCCATGATGTTGGTCCATTTTAATGATAAGAGTAGCAAGGGAGAGGCATCTGGGTGGCATACTCGGTTAAGCATCCGACTCTTGACTATGGCTCAGGTCCTGATCCTAGGGCCATGACATCAAGCCCCGTGCTGGGCCCTAAGCTCCACGCAGAGCCTGCTTAAGACTCTCTCTCCCTCTTTTTCACCACCCTGCCATTCTCTCAAATACATAAATAAATCTTAAAAAAAAAAAAAAAAGAACAGCAAGGGAATAATAGATAGTTTTTGAATGACTGGAAAGAAAAATAGTGGTTTCTTATTGCCTTCCAAAGCAAATTAAAAGTTAAAAATGGACTTGCCTTGGGTGAACTAGATAAAAGGGATTAAGAGTGCCCTTATCATGATGATCCCTGAGTAATGTAATTGTTGAATCATTATTTTGTAAACTTGAAACTAATATAATACTCTAGGTTTACTATCCTTCAATAATGTAAAAAATGGACTTGCCATCACTTATAAAGATTTCTTGCCAGAAATACTGAACATGAGTCCGACTGAATCTCTAGATTCTAGAATCTCTAGAATCTAGAATCAAAATCTGACAAATTCACAAATATAGGGTGCAGGAAAAAAATGTTTTAATGACATCACAAAGATCATAGAGATGGATCAGTAAAACCCAGAAAGCTGACTATTGAACATGGCAAACAATTTGCTTTTTTCAAACAAATGAATTGATTTAAAAAAAAGGAAGGGAGGGAGGGAGAAAAAAAAGAAAAAGAGAAAGAAAGATAATGAGGAAAGGAGGGAGGGAAGGAGAGATTAAAAGAGATTTAAGATATACATTTTGCTACTTTGTTGCATATGGGGTAAATGCAATATTTTTTTAATTTTGAATGAAAAAAGCAGGAATCAAAGATAATGGATAGACCTTATTTGAATCTTGATTTAATAAGCCAACTTTAAGAAAATACTGTAATAAAATCGAAGTTTTAACATCAATTAGATATTAGATGATACTAAAGAATCACTAATTTTATATGTGATAATGGTATTGTGTTA
The DNA here is from genome assembly GCF_003265705.2 of Callorhinus ursinus. Lineage (NCBI taxonomy): Eukaryota > Metazoa > Chordata > Mammalia > Carnivora > Otariidae > Callorhinus > Callorhinus ursinus. Next base: position 24,419,838 of record NW_027397085.1, read on the forward strand.
TATTTTATTTTAATTTTTTTATTTTAGAAACATACAGTACTGTATTTGTGGTTGCATGAAATGACTGATATCTGAAATTTGCTTCAAAATAATGTAGTGCAGACAGAAGGGAGAGTAGGTAGGAATATATATAAAACAAGACTGCTCTTGTAATGTTAATTGTAATTATTGGAACTGGGTGTCTACATTTAGATGCATTTGAAAATTTCTGTATGAAGTTTTTTTCACTGACTTGCCAAGAAATGCACTATTTGAGGAAAGCTATAGCAAAAAAACAAAGAAAAAGAGCAATAGTCAGTTATGATGCAGAAACTGAGCATCCATGTATGCATTTCTGAAGAACTTTCTTCTACATGTTGGATGCACACTGTCCCCTGTGCACAGTCACTCCTCTCCATTGTTCATGCGTGGAGGGCTTCCAAATGGAGCTTTGTGGCATATTCTCAATATTTCCTTTTCTAATTTCTTTGATAAGACCTAAACCTCATTAGGCTTCCAGGGACATTTGGTCTTCTCTTTCTAGTTGTATGTATAGTTTTTAACATAGTGAGGCACTTAAGAGCAATCTCAGACCTCCTCCCCATTCTGCCCACATACCGACACTTCTCTTGCTGCTAAATTCATTCAGGGATGCCACAAGACCTAGGAAGAAAGTACCTGAATCATACAAGGGACTAGGCTCAGGTAACAACATATCTTGTTTGGCATGAAAGTGAAAATACTGTAATAAAATATTTCACTAGTATGCTTATATCACTCTTATATTGAGCCCAATACTCAAAGCACAGCACCTTAAAGAGATTTAAAAAAAAATTATATCCATACACCTGCCCTTTGTCATTTCATATCTGCCCAAGCATGGGTCCAGTTCAACCTCATGATGAAGCCTTATATTTAAATTGTGCTATATTTTTAAATTATATATTAAGAAGCCTTATGTCTTAAGAACACTCTTTTTGGGATACTAAGTCACCTGATCTACAACTATCAAAAGGTTTCTTATGTACCAAAACCCCTGAGAAAAGTACACCATGCCTTGAAAGTATTCTAAATATACAGCAGAAGAGAATTTTTACTGACAATGGAGAGAGAGAACAGGAGGCAGAAATGACTAAAACAGGACTAAAAAGTCTCTAAGGTGAAGAAGACAGAAAAACAACACAAAGAGGAGACATAGGTGGTGGTAAAAACCAAACCTTCACCAATTCACTACATTGTTCTGCTACTTCATTTTGAATGTACCAACATCATACTCTATGAGCAATAAAAATAGAAGTTATCATTGGTATCTTTCAAATAACCAGTAGAAAAAGAGCTAGAATCATTTCAGGATGACTGCATTTCTACCTGTTAAGAACATACCCTCTTACTGAAGTTTCCAAAATCATTGTTGGGTGGGTTAATCACAGCACTCACAACTGTGTATCTCTTCCCAAAACAAAATCATGCAGTTGAATTCTGAGAATTCGTTTTCTGATTGACTTATCTCCAACCCCCCCATCTCATTGTACTGGACCAAATGTCCCTGGAAGTACTGTGTACCTTGAAAATTTTACAAAGGAAACCTCATTCAAAGTGGAATCCAGATCTCAGAAGGGGAAACTCTCACACCCTACCACCTGTCATCAATTGCAAACCCAACAGGAAGAGATAGACCTTGCAAGTCCATTCCACTCTACTGCCCCACAGGAGGAAGAAAGGTTGTCGACTTCCCCCACAATAGCCCAGCCAGTAAGAGACCGTCACAACTGAGCCAATGAAAAGTCACTATACTGCAAACTCCCAGTTTAGTCCAATGGGCTTTTTGTTTATAACAGCCCTGCTCAGTGCCCGCCCCCCATAAAAGAGAATTTCTCTCCTTTGTTCTTTGTCTTGCCTATGGCTTTGCTTTAACTTGCTTCTGCTGCATTGCAATTTTCTACTATTCCCAAATAAACCCATTTTTGCTGGTAAAATAACTAGCAGCTTAATTTTTGAGGTTAACAGTACATAAAACAATTTAGAGTTTTGTGGAAACAACCTTTAAATTTAAGGAAATGAAGTAAAGAGAAGATTAAAATGCACTGACAAGCAGCAATTTGTTGAAAAGGCAATGAGTTGGTGTCTCTACTATAATTCACAGAACTCAGTGTACGTTTTTGGAGTATGCATCCTATGAATTAAACTCCCTACTTGTCATGTTGTCGCAGTAAAATTAGAGGCAAATTCCTTTGAATTTGAGTGTTTCAGGCATTTGTCTGAAGTAACTCACTAATGGGTAGGATTTTAAAAATGTGTATAATTCTCTCCAACCAAGAACAATCTTCTCACTCTCGGGCATTGGAAGATGGCTCTAAATAGCAGGTTCATTTCTTTCTATGCACCTGTGATTTTGCTCCTAAGTGGTGTGAATAGCCTGGTATCTGGTTCAAAATCAGGACTTCTCTTATCCAAATTACTCAGCTCCCATTACATTTACAGGTGAGTCAAGAAGGCATTCTCTGATGTTTGTGATACTGCCTTCTATGTAATGTTTGAAGAGAAAAGAGAGGTAATTAATTAGCTAGTAAGGTGGTAGAGAAGAAAAGGTACCTTCTCATTGTTTTAAATTTAAACAAAGGACATATCTAAAATGCTTTGTGAGGCACTCCTAGCCAGATTTTTTTTTTAAGATTTATTTATTTACTTGAGAGAGAGAGTGGGGGAAGGGGCAGAGGGAGAGAATATCCAAGCAGACTGCTGCTGAGTGTAGAGCCCAACATGGGGCTGGCTCAATCCCATGACCCACGAGATCAGGACCTGAGCTGAAACCAAGAGTCGGATGCTTGACCAACTGAACCACCCAGGCACCACTAGCTATTTCTCTCTCTCTCTCTTTTTTTTTTTTAGATATTTCTTTTCCATGTTCCTACATCAATCATATTCCTGGTTGCTGATAAGTGAATCATAATCCATAGCATCTCACATATCATATTATGGTAAGCAATGTAGACAAACATTTCTTATCACCCTCTTAAACACATACAAACACCTGTTGAGTTTAACTCTTCACAGTTCTACATTAACTAAACAGTCTACATGATGTTGACCATCAATTCTAGGTCCACATTAAGATTAGATGAGGCAAGAATCTAACCTGTTAATGACTGACAGGGAGATTTTGGTCTTTCAATTTCCCTTTGGAAAACTTGGAAGAAAATGAGGCAAATGGAAAGAAAGGGGTCTCTCCCCATGACTGTCAACCACTCTATGCAATGTATTCATTTCTCATTATTCATTTTTTACTGTGATATGGATCCAGGCAAAATGACTTTGTATTATCCCCAGGTTATTAGAAGAGTCTGATTGCTTGGAGTAAATTCCTTGGATCTAAGGAGTTTGTATCTACAATATAATTGTTTTCAACCAAGGAGGAAGTTGAGTTTCTCTGTGAAGAGCATCTTTTTTTGTTTGCTGGTTGGCTGGTTGGTTGGTTGTTTTTGTTGTTTGTTTTTTAATTTTTGTTTTTTGATTTTTTTTAATTTAAGGATGTAGAGATGCTTCTGGGGACTCATGCTGCCCATTCCAATCTCGCAGGTGGTGGTTCCAAGTGTTCTGCTCACACAGTGCACACCGGGGCTCCATGCTGGGCAGCACAAGGCAGGGCTGGGCAGGGCTAGTGCTAGATGAAGAGCATCTTTGCAGAGTCAACTCCCTGCTTTAGAGCACCTCCCATAGTTTCAGCCCATTAACCCGAGCACAACAGCTTGATGAATTAATGCTTATATAGGCACAGTTGGCAGCTTCTAATTAAATAATTATGGTTAAACGTCTGCACAGGAGCTGTTATGCACCCTAGAAAGCCAGCTGTCAGTTTTATTGGTCCTAAGACAGAGGAAGAGTTAATACTTAGCTCTGAATGTTAGGTACAAAGGGAAGTATATCAAATAAAATATATATGCTGTGCAATATGAAGTTGCATTGTGTTTGTGCTATCCTGTCCATGAGTGATGGAGAGCAAACTGCTCCTCAGCAACCTCTCAGCAACCCAACAAAGAAGGAAGCAATTAAATGATCAGCAGAGCAGAACCTGTTCAGAGCAATATAAAGAGGACATAGTGTTAGACGGATGAGTCTTTAATGAACACACAAATATCACTGAGCTAGCAGGGAAATACATGTCAGGTTCTGGGTCTCATTTAGATGAGCAAGTGATAGAAATCTAATGTGGTCCTTTTGGGGGTCAGGGGTCATGGTTGGTATGTTTTCATTTATTTGAGTAAAGTTTCTCAAGGTGCTATTTTATTAGAAATTGGAGAACAAGGTATAAATATCACAAAACTAGATTTGAACTCTTTCTAAGATACATTGTTCCAAAAGAGTTAGGAACAGATATTTGTTCTATAAAATTACAAATAATGTCAGATTCCTTCACAGAAGGCTAAAAAGCTAAAGTCTTATCTCTACACCTGAAGAAAGAAAACAGTATCTGGTGACTAAGCTCCAGCATCCAGGAAGATATAGATTATAGATCAAGGCCATCGATAGGATTGTTGGACCAAATAATGCTTGTTATTACACATCAGTATGTTCCTGAACTGATAGCTGGCTTCATTTTTCTCTGCAGGCTGTCCTTTCCACACAATCCATGCGTCCTCACTTCTAAAAATCTAATGGGTGATAGCCCAGCGCAGAACAACTCAGCTTGCCACTGGCCCCTTTACCACTGTTTGCAGCACCATCTCCACATGAAGAAACACAACTGTAGGCAAAAATCAGTCCCAGAAATTCAGTTGTCCCTTTATGTTTAAAAAAAAAAAAGAGAGAGACATTTTAATCCCCAGATTTATGGATTTGCCTTAAAATAAGAAGAGAGGAAACCAAATGCTAACATGGAAACATTTCTTATGGAATTCACTTTACCCAACTCCCGGGTCCTGTTGAAAATCCACTGTTAAACCAAGCACTAAACTTTACAGACTGATTTACTGTTCTCCCTTCAGAGATCAATGGCTTATGGTTTATTTAGAATGATGCCATTTCATAAAACAAAGCAATCTGTAGCATAAGTCATCATTTAAGCCAATGGACTGACCGCTAAGAAACGCTTACTTAAAAAGCTCCAGAACAACTGTTTCCATGCCTTTTTTTCCCCTCTGGTTTCCTTTTATGTCAGTAATTCTATCACCTCGGGTGTCTGAAGATACCTGCTTGTGACTGACAGTTCTCAAAGATCTAGTTCCTTTTGGATGGCTCTTACATAAAGTTCAGTTTAATTAAGTCTGCAGTGCAACTCAAGTCTCAGTACAAAATGCTAAAGAATCAAACAGCAGACCTGTAAAGGCCATAAAAGCGAATCTCAGACGTGGTAGGGGAGCCTGGGGGTCTTTTGTCAGCCTATGCTGCCATCTATCTAGTGCCGTCTACCTATCCGAGACCACATCCTTCTGCCCAACAGCCATTTGTGTTCTCAGAGCCCCTGATGAAAGCAAGTCTCCAGCAACTGGCTTAACAGGTCCCAAAGTTCACATCAAAGAATGGGGTGGCTGCGTGATAGACATTGGGGAGGGTATGTGCTATGGTGAGCTCTAATGAAGGGGGGGAAATCGGAGGGGGAGAAGAACCATGAGAGACTATGGACTCTGAAAAACAAACTGAGGGTTCTAGAGGGGAGGGGGGTGGGGGATGGGTGAGTCTGGTGATGGGTATTAAGGAGGGCACTTACTGCATGGAGCACTGGGTCTTATATGCAAACAATGAATCATGGAACACTACATTAAAAAATTAATTAATTAAAAAAATAAATAAAGAATGGACAGCACCACCTCATCCACTCGGAGTCTGCCAACCTCCCATGGACCAACAGCCAAGTTCCAGCCATCGTCTTCTCCTCACAGTCCCACATCTGGCAAACAGACATACGTGTCTGCCTCCAATCCCCAAGTTACCTAAACCAATATCATTTGCATAGACCTTTGAATATTCTCTGATGTTACTGATAAAACAGATAAAAGTTGCCTTAGATAAGATGTGAGACCTGATTTAGAACCTCTAATACTCTAGCTATACCTCAGGAGTTTTAAAAAATCCCAAATGGTATTCCTTAGACACTGACTGAACATGCAGACCATAAACAACTATAAAGAGAATTGATACAGATGAAAAATCAAAAGAACCCTTTGTACTTACGGTAGAAGACATATTCAGTGTAGCTTGACCAGATCTTGTCATCTGTATACTGGTTGACAAAAGATGCTGTCACTGAGGAGTTACAGGCCACCATGTGGAATCCACACTCTGACAACATATCAAAAGCCCTTTCCAGGTGCTTGAATTTGAGATAAAATCTGGAGGTGTATCTTTCTGGGGCTCGGTCAGGGTCTCTGCTCTCATTCAAAGTTTCTCCAAAGACCTCTTTTGCCAAGGAAATCCTTCCGCAAACCAAAATCCGGGGAACTCTCCGAAACTTGGCATCTGCCTGCCCCTCTCTGCCCATGGTGCAGGACCCCCTGTAGCCCACGGTAATGAAGCCCCATTTGCGGTCCGCAGGGAGCACTGAGGAAGGAGGGCAGATTCTCGTGTCGCTTCCTTGAGAGGCATCTTCAAAGTCACTGTGGCAGAATTCGTCCGGGCTTTGCTTGATTTCATCAGGGGTCAGGAGTTTGACCAAGTCTGGGAGCTGGAAGTACTCAGCTTCCCTTTTCAGTCTTCCCCTTTCTGGAAAGTGATCAGGCAGGACCACCTGCCTGTCCCTGAGATAGTCCAGAATATAACGGAACAAGAATCCATCTCTGTCAATGAAAAACCTTCCTTTAGAGTCCTTGGCTAGATCGTTAGCCGTGTCTCTCTTTGGGGAAAACATTTTCCACAAGAGGGAATGAGGGATGCTTATTAACGTGGAATGGCGGGTGAAATAAACTTGACCTCCGACATTCAGCTCCACGACCTCAGGGAAGGAATTGGGAACTGCAGCCCCCTGTTCTCGAGGATAATAACGACTACAGTTTCCACTTAAAGCCATTGTCCCTTTTTTCTTGCTCTTCTATTTTGATTTGAAGGTGCAATCCAATGAAGTCACAGACTTATCTTTTGCATCAACTTATCAAAGAGGGAGAAGGATGCTAACTTGTTAAAAATGACCTTCTCTTACCCCAGTTTTTTTTTTTTTTTCCCCCAAGGAAGCAAAATTTAGAAGAGTCCACAGGTGAAGTGATGCTGCAAAAGTAGTTTAAACCCTGGCTGGTGGTGAGCTATTACTTCATAGAATATAACCAACTCATCTCCATCCGATCTGCCCCAAGCTCAGTAGGCAAGGCAGGCCAAGTCCCCAGTTACTCAGAGGTCTGTCTGAAGGAAAAGAGAGAAAATTATTTCCTCAAACCCAGCATGAGTCAGAAAAAGAGACACCACTGGAAAGAGGAGAGGGAGGGAGGAGGAGGGAGGGAGGGAGGGAGGGAAGGAGGGAGGGAGGGAGGGAGAGATTATTTTACATAAGCAGCCCTGGAACTACTGATTTCAGCCATTCTTCAACTAAATTGTAGCTTCTCTTAAGCTATTTTGTGTCTACATGTTTATCCATATGCCTCTGTCTCCAGCAATTAGTATTAAAAATATTTCTATTGGTATTCCTGCTTTAAAAAGGAATATATGATTTTCAACTTTTAAAAGGGGATTTTTTTTTCTCCAAGCTGGGCAGGAAAAACAATAAGTCTCAGAACTTACCTTAGTGAGTGCTGGAAACCCAGTTCCTGTGAAGAAATACCCATTTGCAAAGGAATCAGAATCCACAGCCAGAGTCTGGAGCTTGTCAAATCCCAAAGAGGTAAAGGACAGAGGTATCAATGAAAAGTGCCAGAGAGATGTGCTCTTAGAAAATAATTTTATATAGATATATGTAAATATTTATATAAATGTATATTTGTATGTATGTATATAGGTATGTATTCACTCCCAATGTCAAGTTGAAACAAGTCACAGAAAAGTTAAAGCGTGATGAGAGGTGGTTGGGTTGAAGAAGAAAGGCAGAGAAAAATATCCAACCAAAGCCTCTCCAGTAAAAAGGGGAAGAAAAAAAAAATCAAACCTTTAGAAAAAATCCTTAAAACAGAAGAGAGTTGGAAGAGGTACTGAGACTTAGAAGCTTTTCAGAAAGCCCAGAAGCAGAAAGAAAGCCAGATGTGCCCTGCTGGGGTCCCAGGTAGCCACCCCACCTGCCGGCAAGGGCAAAGGGACTCCCATGTTCCCAGGCAGGTGGGAGCCGCTGGGAGCCCCGCCGCCGCAGCGCAGAGGGGCCGCGGGGGGCTCGGGCTCGGGCTTCTCCGGCGGGCGGCGGAGCTGGGTGGTTCCACAGTTTCCAGTGCAGTTCGGATGCTGTTGTTTCAGCAGTGCAGGCAAGATACCATCCAGGGAAATGACTATTACATCATCTTAAAGGAATATGGCTTGGAGAAAGCGGAGGCAGCTCCGAGTCACGTTGTCCTCGGTGACAGGTCGCCAGGACTGCACGGGGACGCGGCACACCGGCCGTGGCACGCGACTCCCTGGCTCCGGGTTTGGGGCGGGGACGCGGCGCAGCGCAGCCACTTCCCTCCGCGTCCTGCCCGCGAGTCTGGAGTTTGCCGCGGCCTTCGCGTTGCCTTTTCTTCCTGCTTCCTGCCTTTTACACCTCCACCAACGCCACCCTTCCCCAGAAATAACCCCCCACCCCAGCGCTGACAGAAACACAAGTGATTTTGCATTTGAAAAAAATCTACAAACAAACCCTTTGCACAGGCACTGAATTTCTGCTGAAGGGCAAATTTCCCCACCATATAGGCTTTTTTTATAAAAAGAAGAAAGCACACTGAATGACCCCAATGTTCAAGCTACAAAGGGGCTTTCCCTTAAAAGCAAAGGGGATTAAACCATGTGTTTTCCTTCAGATGCCCTCCCCCCCCACTTCTTCTCCATCCCTGTGCCACCCCTACCCCAGCAAATGAATAAATAAATACAGTCTCTCTGGAATTAATGACGCTCTTTCCAAAGAATACGTGAGGCAATGGTAACCTCAGAAAGCCCACAGCTGACATCAGTAAGTCATTATCTCAGCTTACCTGTAAGAAATTGTTACCTGCAACCTTTTTCTGGGGCTGTGTCTTTCCTGAGCCTCTCTTTGCACATGCCCCAGCCCCTCCCGACTCATCCCAAGAGGACTCTGGTGGAAGACACGCCCCGCTAAGAGACATTTTACTCCTGTCCCAGAGGCCTTCCTTAAGTGCATCATTAGAGTTTCAGGAAGGCATTTCCAGGGCAACCTAATCCACTAACAAAGTGCTTCCAGTTGATCCTGCCAGTCAATAATGGCCCAGCCAACAGCTTACAGTAAGTCGACCATTTCTCCTTTAAAATGCCAGTGTCTTAGGACTCACCCTCCTAATCAGAATATAGTATTTCATCTATGAATAATACATGTGAGGCACACTCCATCCCAAATAATTGATATTTTAAAAAAAAGTGAAAGCCAAAAATGGAGTTGAAAGTATGAATTAGATACATTTTAAGGGATCATGTGTTTATTGCCAACTCTTGCCCCAAGAATTAGCTTAAAGATAGACTCAGCAGCAGGATAAATTAATTTTTAGTTTAACAATCTTTTCTTTCAGTGAGTATCAGGTTACTGAACACATACGGAATATTAGCTAACACTCCAACACACCTGATTATATTTGACTTTTTTTCTTTAATGTATTAACCTGTTCTGGCCTCAATCATTGGGATTTTAAATGTTGGACCAATCAAGGGAATGTTTATTATTTGGTGCACTTATATTGCCATCTAGTGTCCATAAGCTATCAGTGCAGATCTGTAACTGACGATTTACCCCAGCCAAAAGTTAGATACTTCCTGGTTTTAAAGTTTTTATATTGGTTTAAGTAGAAGAACACTGTTCACCATGATGACAAATAAAAATTTCATTGCCACAGGATAAAGGAAAAAATAAGTCTGAGTTCATGCCTAGTAAGTACCGGGCTTAGTTGTAGTTTAAAAATAAGCAAATGTTTCATCTTATTTTTAGCAGAATGGGCCAGTACACCACGACAATAGCTTTGGAGATTGGGTATTAAAATATTCTGGGGACAGGGGAGCCTGGGTGGTTCATTCAGTTTAGCAACCAACTCTTGATCTCAGCTCAGGTTGATCTCAGGGTCATGACATCTCCACACAGGGCATGGAGCCTACTTTAAAAAAAAAAAAATATATATATATATATATTCATTCTGGGGACAGTTTGGCAGGAAGTGAGGATTGGGAATAAGAAGAACCATAGGCTTTTAAAGCTCAAAGGAACTTGAGAAATGAAAATTACCATCTCACCTTAGAGATATAGAAACTGAGGACCAGAGAGGGAAAGAACTTCCACAAGGTCACACAGCTGTGGAGTAGCAGGATGGGGTTTAGACCACTGCCTACTCAGTATGATCAGTTTTTTGAACTGCATGTATTGTAGAATAGGGATGGAGAGGAGGCAAATAAAGAGAACAAGAATTTCAAGACTACACGTTTGGGAAAAAAAACCCAGCAAGTCATTCCATTTTTTTATTTTTTTAAAGATTTTATTTATTTATTTGAGAGAGAGAGAGAGAGAGAGCACATGGGGGGGGAGGGTCAGAGGGAGAAGCAGACTCCCTGCTGAGCAGGGAGCCTGATGCAGGACTCGATCCTGAGACTCCAGGATCATGATCTGAGCCGAATACAGTCGGTTAACCAACTGAGCCACCCAGGCGCCCCAGCAAGTCATTTTAAAGAGTTTTCAATATTAAGTTAAATTCAAGTCTAAAATATTTTATAATTTAAATAAGAGGATTCTGAATTTCGAAAATGAGAAGTTTTATCTGTTCATTGGTCTGGGTTTCAAAGGTTAGGCTACTTTTTTTTTTTAAGATTACTTATTTATTTTAGAGAGAGAGAGTGCTTGCATGCATGAAGGAGAGTTGGGGGAGGGGCACGGGGAGAGAATCTTCAAGCAGACTCCCCACTGAGCCACTGGGCCTAGAGCCCAGAGCCCAAGGTGGGGCCCCAACTCAAGACTCTGAGATCATGACCTGAGCTAAAATCAAGAGTCGGTCACTTAACCTACTGAGCCACCCATGTGTCCCATAGGCATATTTACTCTTTAATCTACCTGGAGCCTCCAGAAATCAAGAGTGCATGGGCCTCTGTCACCTTTTGAGAGGTCAGAGGTTTGGCTCCAGATTGGCCTAAAGTCTATCCAAGCTGGGGTCTACGGGCCTGGGTTACCATCCTCTGATGCATACATTTTCTTGTTCCTTTAGTCTAGGGGATGCAAACAAATGAGAAGTGAGATTAAAGAAGTAACAGGCTCGAAGGAAACAAAGCAATACACCATAGAGAGAGATTTAAATAGTGCTAGAGTAAGCGCATGTGTCTCGGGGAGGTTGTCAGTAAGCCCAGCTGCTTGGTGCCTTAACAAGAGGCAAGAAGCCAACTCTAGGCTGTGAGCGTATTCCTGTCCTCTGTGTCAGCAGATAACACAGCTAGTGTTATTGTTCTTTTCTGGCAGCTCTCTGCTGAAACACTGTAGGATGCTACACTCGGCCCAAAGGCTGAACACACAGCAACAGATTTCTCTTAGGGGAAGAGAAAGGAAGAATGTTTCATCCTGTTCTTCATAATATTCAAGACTATAGCACATTTGGATACACCATGGATAGATTGTGGAGTTGATAAAATATGTCTGAGCCTCTGTTTCCTGTTCCCTACTTTCACACACCCCCATAGCTGAATGCTGAAGAGTATATTCTCAACAGGACAATTATAATTTTGGAATAATGTGTTCACTTCGCACATCCTTACCTTCTAACACATCCTTAAGTTTCCTCTCCCCTGGAGCAGAGAGAGCTTTTATGCTGACTGTCTTTGTTATCAGAGGGAATGATCTCATGAACGTAGACTAAGATGTCATATGCTCATCGTGTTACATGTCCCAAGGACTTCTGCATCATCACCGTCATCGCAATAGCTACTGTTTGTGGAGGGCCAACAAGAACTCACAATAGTCACCATCCCTCTTCCAGCTCTGCCTGATGGCTGTGTGACATCGGACGTGAGGCTCAGTGTCTCTGAGCCAGGGTAAAACGAAGGTAAGAAGAAGACCTGCCTCCTGGGTGTGTTGTGCCGATTCAATACTATGATGTGTATAAGACCCCGAGCACATTGTTTGGCCCTAGGTGTGTGCTTACCAAATACCAGCAGTCTCCATGATGGCAGCAGAAGCAACTGCATTTGTCATTGGTAAACTAAAGTGGAGGCATAAAGAAGTTATAAAAGATGAGCAAAGACAGAAATTCAGTTCTACTTCCAAAATCTTTGCTCTTCTCACTCTGCAGGTGTAGGTGAAGATCACTGCTTGTTATAAGCATATGTATTAATACTCCAGGATTTCAGAATTTGCTGGGGGCAGTGCGGTGGCAGAATGGGAACTGAAAATAGTACCACAGTGCTGAGAAATGAAAATGTCTTCCACCCTACAAGTTTCCCTTCTCAGTACCCTTTCATTCAAGCCACATGGACTTATTAAGTTCCTCTGTGTGTCCAGCACAGTGCCAGGTCCTTAAGATACAAAACTAGTATCAGTGAGATCATATGATACACTGATATGAGGAATTCTTAATCTCAGGAAACAAACTGAAGGTTGCTGGAGTGGTGGGGGGGTGGGAGGGATGGGGTGGCTGGGTGATGGACATTGGGGAGGTTATGTCCTATGGTGAGCGCTGTGAATTGTGTAGGACTGTTGAATCACAGATCTGTACCTCTGAAACAAATAATACATTATATCTTAAAAAAAAGAAGAAGATAGTAGGAAGGGAAAAATGAAGGGGGGAAAAATCAGAGGGGGAGATGAACCATGAGAGACTATGGACTCTGAGAAACAAACTGAGGGTTCTAGAGGGGAGGGCGGTGAGGGGATGGGTTAGCCTGGTGATGGGTATTAAGGAGGGCATGTATTGAATGGAGCACTGGGTGTTATACCAAACAATGAATCATGGATCACTTCATCAAAAACTAATGATGTGATGTATGGTGATTAATATAACATAATAAAATAAAATTTAAAAAAAGATACAAAGCTGAATTTGATACAATCTCTGAACACGAACACCTACAATCATACACACTCAAACCCGTATCAATGGAAGGCAAAGATGAAAAAGTTCTAGATTCCTGAGTGCTGCCTCTTATTTGCAGACAGATGCCTGCTGCTGTATTCAGCTTTGGGTCCTACATAGTCCACATATGTTTTGGACAAATCACTTAACCTCAGGGTGACCTCTGCTTCCATATCTATAAAATGAACCTGTCTCCCTTCATAGAGATACTGTGACTGATGGCAAAATAAAGATAAAATACAGCTGCCAAATCATCAGAGACCTACCAGGCAGTAATTTGCTATGTAAGAAACAGAGCAAGAAGGCAGCAAACAGCAATCTTGTTAACATAACGCCTTGTAAGAAAGAAATTTGGATTAGGTTTGCATAATCTTCAACTTGGAAAGGGAGACCCTTTGTGGTTACCCACTGCAGCCTCCGATCCACCTCCAACTTTCACATAATAGCAAACGTTCAATCTAGTCGTTTCTCTTGGTCTCTCCTGAAAATACTCTTGAACTATACTCTCATAAAATACGTATAATACCTAAAGCTGTTCACATCACTGTGATGCCTCTGAATGGAAGTCTGTAGAATAAAGTTCTTCCAAGAGAACTGTCATTTTAAGATCTGAGCTTTAAAAAAATTTTACACTCATCTGAACAGAAAGTACTGCTATTTAAGTATGAGTTGGCATTATTGACTATATTAGCAGGGACTAAGGTTTTTTATGAGAGAATGTGACAGAGGAAAGAGGGTACACATTTCTGTAGTAGGTGTGGATGCATGGTCACCTTTTTTTTTTAAGATTTTATTTATTAATTTGACAGAGTGAGAGACAGCGAGAGAGGGAACACAAGCAGGGGGAGCAGGAGAGGGAGAAGCAGGTTTCCCGCTGAACAGGGAGCCCGATGCGGGGCTCGATCCCAGGACCCTGGGATCACGACCGGAGCCGAAGGCAGACACCTAACAGACTGAGCCACCCAGGCGCCCTGCATGGTCACCTTTTAGGTTTCCCTCCAAAACAGAATTATTTTTATTTATTTATTTACTTATTTTTATTTTTTATTTTTTTAGAGGGAGGAGGAGAGGGGCAGCAGGATAGAGAGAGAGAAAGAGAATTGTAACACAGGCTCCATGCCCAGCACGGAGCCCAAAGCAGGGCTCAGTCTCACAACCCTTAGATCCTGACCTGAGCCGAAATCAGGAGTGGGACGCTTAACCGACTGAGCCACCCAGGCGCCCCTGCGTTTCCATTCAAAACCAGGAAGTTTTTCTGGGGCACCCGGTCAAGGTTAGGACTGCACAGTTTGGCCACGAAGTTGTGTAAAACCAACCCCCCCACACATGTACTTAGAAATTGGGATCTCGGCGGCATGGAATACAGACTGAGTGGGAAGTGAGGGGAAAAATAGAATATAGCTGCCCAACTAGCCAGCAATTGATTCCGGCAAATACACAAGCAGTATTTTAGAAATAGCTATAAAAAAAAACAAAAGAGGTCTACTCTTGCCTCTCCCCTACAGTCCTTTCCCTAGAAATCTGCTTGCCCATGTTGTGTTATTTGCTGTATGATGCTTGTTGCATGTGTTGTCTTACACATGTTGGCTTAGTCTTTATTACGTTTGTTATATATTATGCAATATATCTCTTGGTAAAAGAGTTGTGTAATTTGTGGACCAGTATTGTCCACCTTTTATATCCTACCTAGGAAACCCATTTTTCAAATGATATCTTTGTCATTATTCCAAAATATGCAACAAATGCAAGCAGTATCAAAACAGAACCAACTTAGGTCTTAAGTTCAAAGACTTTAAAAAAAAAATTGTTCAGAAATTGCAATAGTATGTCGCTGGTCTCTAGAATGCATTTTTATTTTTTTCTGACTAGTTTTATACGTGCATAAATGGAATTTATTAAACACCCTACAACAACTTGCAGGGAGTAGAGCTTGAAAATCCTGGTTAAAATGGAAAAGAGCAGGTGTTAGAATCAGGCAGATTCAGGTGTGAAAGAGGTATGTACCAGTTCTAGGATCCTGAGCTACTCACTGTACCTCTCCCAGGATGTTCTTCTCCTGTATATATTAGAAATAAAAATATCTACTCTGCAGGATTGATGTAAGGATTAGAAATAATGTTCTGAAAGTGCTTGGAATACAGCAAATGTTCACTAAGTAACGGGCAATGTGATTATATTTATGCTTGGTTCAATCACTTCCTCTGCCCCTCTTCCCTCCCCTCCCAGCACCTACGCCCGGGGTTTGTGTGGATGAGCGGATGGAAGGGAACCACATTACTCATTCATGCTGGTGATGTGACTGGTCCCTTTTCTGAAAGCCTGCTTCTTCCTTCAAGCACGGGAAAAGAAGAATGGAAAGGGATACTGGAACTCTAAGCACAGTTGTCCTTGGAGATGGACAATTAGTTGATTTACAAACATACTCTCTGGCCTTAATAAGTAGCTATACCTCTCAACAGATGATGAATGGAGGAAAGCAAATGAACAGGCTGGCTCGTTCAAAATATCTCACATCATTTTCCAGTGATTCAGCACAGTCACTTTGGTGTAGCAATTGTTTGTAGAAGGCATTTTTCACAACTAAATCCAAACGTGTCATCTTCATAGGTTGAAATGAATCTTACCAGTGGCATCTGCGGATGGGGCACAGCAGGAAGACAGAAGGACAAAGACTGAATAACAAATGGAACGACTTAGTTCAAGGAACAAAATTGAATTGTTTTATTAGAAGACTGGAGGAGTCAAAGCTGGGGATTTCATGTATGCTCTGAAATACCGCTTGGTATCCAGAGCACTTTTCCCCTGCTTTTTGAGTGATTTGCAAGAAACCCACAGGGCAGGGATCATTTGCCATTCATCTTGCTATCTAGCCGACAGCACAGGCGCTCCTATTTTGAAGGTGCTCACTACATCTTTGGTGAATTTAATTGCAGGAGGGGAAGAATGAAGGGGGGGAAATCGGAGGGGGAGATGAACCATGAGAGACAATGGACTCTGAAAAAAAAAGGGGGGGTTCGGGGGGGGGGGGGGGGGGAGGATGGGTTAGCCTGGTGATGGGTATTAAGGAGGGCACATTCTGCACGGAGCACTGGGTGTTATGCACAAACAATGAGTCATGGAACACCACATCAAAAACTAATGATGTAATGTATGGTGATTAACATAACAATAAAAAACTTTTTTAAAAAAAGCATATCCTCAAATTGGCCCAATAAAATGATTTGTTAAGAAGCTGACAGGGTCATACTGGGATGAGCTGTTGGTTGGGAATATAAGGCAGTTGGTTTCAGTTTGTTTCTTTTCTTTTCCTTTTTTTTTTTTAAGATTTTATTTATTTATTTGAGAGGGAGAGAGAGAGCAAGCCAGAGCACAAGAGCAGGGGGAGGGAGAAACAGGCAGGGAGCCCGATGCGGGGATGCGGGCCTCCATCCCAGGACCCCAGGATCATGACCTGAGCAGAAGGCAGCTACTTAACAGACTGAGCCACCCAGGCGCCCCTGATTTTAGTTTCTTCACCAAAACATTGAGGTCTCCATGCTAGGAGGGACCCGTTCCTTTGGTCAGGTCCCAGAGAAATCAACTGCCTGCAAAATCCAGCCTTTCTGAACTCACCACTGCAAATGGGTCATGTGCGTACCCAATCTGGAGCCAATCTGGAATGAAAAAAAAGAAGAGCCATTAAAAGGAACACCCCAGCAAGAGCAAGTGATGACCAAGTTTCCAATTTCAAAATTTCATTGATGCCACTTTCTTAAAATATCTTAGTCGGTGCCTGGGGCCAAACAAATTAATAAAATTAACAAATGAAACTGACCCTGACTGCCAGATATTTTCACATACATTATCTCTTTCAGTTCCTACAGCAATTTCCAACTGTTGGCATTGTAGGGAGAATAAAAGAGCCTCCAAGAGGTTGGGTTATTGGCAACAGGTCACACCAAGGCTGTCTGATCCCAAAGACCCCTTTTAAGTACACCAAACTTACTCAGCCATTTAGTTCCTTTTATTAAATATCCTCAATCTATGCCTAATATTTGCATTTGGCATCATAAGGCACAACAACGCATTCCTAATGCAGATCACCACTATATTCTAATTCTGGTTCTGTGCCTGGCGCAGAGTAAGCACTCCATAAGTATTCATCCAAGGACTATTAGAATTAAGAAGTGAATGAATGAATGAATACATACATAAATAATGACTGAATGAACAAGCTATCGTCTGGGAGAGTGGTATTCAGAAATTAAGGCTGGATACAGCAAGAGTCTGATCTGATGTGGCAGCTCCAATTTTCTTTACTCCTGACATGTTGGTTCCAAATGGAGGCATGAGCTCAGAGATGAAAAATAAAAAGTTTGCATCTCAGCATCAGAGAATTAGGCCTTCATGAATCCAAAAGGATGAGTAATACAAATTTATATGTTTATGTTCCAGAATTTAGAAGCTTTTAGAAATAAGAAATTGCTTTTGGGATAAGACTCTCCCTCAGAACGATAAAAAAAAAAAAAAATTAAGTGCCTTGATGCTGCAAAAAAAAATATGATTTACTTCAAAAAATAACTTGAAAAGATACCAGGCAATTCTCAATCAGCCACTTTATGTGTCAGTCACTCTGCATCCTCCCAAAAATGTGTGCGGCATGGGGTGTGGGGCTTAGAAGGCCTGGTAATGGTTGACCTATACAGACACACGTACTGGGCACAAGAATTTTAGGGGCCACAGCACACAATTCAAATGTGAGTTGGGAAACATCACGCTTTGCTGTACAATACAGATTTGCACTGCTTCTGCCAAAGAAATTATATGTTACCTTTATAGACGATGATCTGAGCCTCAAGCACATCTCCCAATTACCCTAGGGTCTCTTGAAATGACAGGCTGGTTTGCAGTGTGTGGTTCCAATGGCTACCAGAGGCTATCAGGCAATTGTTTGAAATGCAGCCAGTGTCAAATATCTTCCTGAGATATCTGGTTGCCATTCATCAGGAAAAAGGATGCCAATGAACAAATGGAGTGACACAGAAAAAGATTTATGTCTCTGATAGAAACTGGATTGAACCTGGTGTCTCTCGACCAGCCCCTTGAATTGTTCACATATTTAAATGAGATTTTAAAAGCAGTTATGTTGTTGAAGTGCCGTCATACTGGACACAGAGGCTAAGATAACCCAGAAATGAGATATTGGATAAAGTCATAAATTAAGGTGAAAAAATTAGATAAATGGGCTAGGGATGAAGATGTGATGGGTTTCTTATCTGCACCAAAGAGAGTAAGCAAATGCACTCCTTACATTGCCATTGCCATTTTGCCCGTGGATATTTATGCCTATAAATGTAAGTGTAAAGAAAGAAATTGCCCAATGAAAGTAACCAGTAGAGGCCAGGTTGAGAACATCAGCGCCTCACAATAGTAATTCCCTCCTTCCAAAAAAGTTCACCTGCAGAACCACTGCCTCATCAGAGCCAACGCAGAGTCCTTCCCCAGACACCCAATTAGTCACAACAGCTGAGGATGAGGGAGCCCAAAAAAAGCAGCTTTCCACTCCTTCAAAATCCCTCTCCTCTCCGGCTTCATGCCTTTGATCTTCGTTCATTGACTCATATATTTACATATCTATTGGTACAAAGAACTACTTGAGACCCAGTAGGAGACGCAAAGATGAATCAGACATGAGTCTCGCCCTCAGCAAGCTGATAATCCAGTGGGACCATAGAAAAGAAAGCACCAAGTAGTGGTGGCCGTGGAAAGAACCGGAAGGAGTTCCGTGAGAGAGGCACAGTGCAAACTAGAACAGAGCCATTTTGTGAAACTCTAAAGAACATCATGCCTAGCACAAAGTGCCCATTCATACATTATAGATGGACTAAAGGAAGTGCCGCCTTGCATCACGACACACTTACCGGGCACTCATTTAGAAGGCATTTAGAACTGCCCCCAAACTGGGCTGATTCATTAGAGTCCTGATGGTCCCAGAAATATTTTATATGTGGATATAAATGTAAGCCCATTACAGCACTAGTCCCTACAGCTAATTTATATTTGGTTCTCAGCCAGCAAGGATGAAGAGCCATTTGAGGGGCCCATCCCAATTATTTGTCCACTCCACCAGCTCCCTCTTTCCGGCCATTACTTTTGCGCCGCTGGACCGTGGCTTAGGACGGCTGACAAAAGGCGTATAAGTGATGGTGCTGAGGATTCTACAAGAGATCGAGGAGGAACCTGGATGGCGGCAAGCAGGCTTCACTGCAACTGCTCCAGACGCCTCCGAGGGCATAGTCTAAGAAACCCAGAGCAGCACACAGAGGTTGCCTGGCAGAAACCCCTTGACAATCTGCAGGGCCACATGAGCCTCACCGCCGCGTGGAAAGATTGGCCAGCAACAGTACTGAGGCTGAAAAGAAGAAACATTAGGCCAGAGGCGTATCACAACTTCAGGAGACTAGACGAGAAAGAAGGGCAATCGGCAAAGGGTTGACAGCCGCTGCACTTCACCAGGCTATCAGGCTGCAGTAATCCCCGAGGGCACCAGCGGAACTAACATGACCATTCCCAGGAGTAGGCTCCCACAATCAACGGGATGTGCCTGTAGTTAAAACTGGGGGTGGAGGTGGAGGAGGATCCAAAGCACTATTTCTATTTCAGATGCCCCACGAGCCCTGTAATTAAGGATATCCTGAGGGCTTGGGAAAGTAGACTGTCAGTAAGCAATAGCAGTTCTTTAAGGCAATTGTGTAACACACAGGCGATCTAATAAAAGAATAAGAGTTATTTTGTTCAGAACAAAAAGACAACCTCAGAGTAATTGTGGTTACCTTTCTTACCACACACACACACACACAAAAGAAGCTGTCCTGATTTATTAACCTAATATTCACAACTTTGGGATGGAAAGGGAAAGAAACTTACAAAGAAATGCTGGAATAAAATTTAAGGGCTAAAAACAGTTATTTCCTACGCAGGGAAGCATTAGTGGTTCCGAGTGTGGGCTTTGGGATCCAGCCGTTCTGGGGCTGAATTCCAGCTCCATCATTTACCATTTGGGAAAATTATATTACGCCTCCAGTCACAGTTTTCTCATCTGTAAAATGGGTACGAGTTATCATTCCTTATCAGAGATTTTATGATGACTACATAGGAGAATGCATATGGAGGGCTGAGTTCATCACCAAGCCCATAGTGAGCGCTCGAGAAATGGAGCTTTTCTTCATGCTTTCCCCCCCATACTGTTTTAGATTATCCGTTGCCTAGATCAGAGGATAGAGGTACATCATTAAGCTTACCCGGTTTGCTCTCTGGAGACCTCTTGGATTTGAAGGGAGCAGTCACACGGATGGCTTCAGCGTGCACAGCCTCTTACCGAGAGCTATTTGGGGCAGGTCAGAGGGCACCATATGGCAGTGCTGTCACGCTCCTTGTCCGAAGAGCACAGTCTCTCTCTACCTGCCAGATTGTTAGTGTCTCCAGCCCTGGTCCCATGAAACTCCAGGCCTTGCTCCTCATTTGTTAGACGTCAGCTGCGCCAGCATGGTTTCTTGTACACAAGGATGTTTGGACAAACATTTGCACATTTTTAAAGTTCTCTTCCTCCCAGCTGCCTTGCCCCAATGGCAAAATTCAGTCTCAGTGGGCTATCACCGCAATGCCGATGGCTCCAAAATCTAAATGTTTAGCTTTGGCTTCTTTTCATTTCCTACATACCCACCGGGCTTTTTCCACCCAGACCTACCACATCTCACACCCAAGGCCAAAGCCAGGTATCTGTGTGCCACTTCCATCCATTGTATTCCACCAAGTTCTCTCTGAGTTAATGGTATGACTGGCCTTTCTCTACTACCCAAGTGAAAACCCATTACCTCTCCTCCCCCTTCCATAGACTCCTGATAGCCAATAGTCAAACCGATCCACTTTAGCTCTCCTATAATTCTTTCAGGCATCTATCCTCTTCCAGTTCCACTTGTCCTGCCCTTCTTCTTTACCTTTCACCCAGATTCATATATTCAACAAATAATGACCAAGCATTCGCCATGAACCAGGTGCAGCAAACTCTTTGTGTTGGGGACCCAGAGATGAACAAGGTACACTGGGTCCTTGCCCTCACAGAACTTCCATTCTAGGCAAGGAGTATAGGTCTGGAACAAGTACGTAAATAAATGAGCAAGATAATCTCAAATAGCGATATGGGTTATAAATAAAATAGAACCAGGTGATTTGAAAAGAATCTCTTGGGCTGGGAGTGGGGAGACAAAGAGAAGATGATAAGGTACTACAGGTTGGGACTCTTTGAGGAAGTGATATTTGAGCTGAGGCAAGAAGACAGGGGCATGAATGAAGGCTCACATGTCTGCGGTCAGACTAAGCTTGTGGCTTGTTCAGGGAACCAACAAAGCCAGCAAGTTGGAGCCAGTGAACAGAAATGAAGAGCGTGGGTCTGAGAATCAGACAGGAGTCAAACTGTGCTGAGCCTCATACACCATGGTAGGAGCATAAATTTCATTCTAAGTATGATGGCAAGTCACCTGTTTTTTTAATAAATAGGATTCACATTTCATTTCATATTATTTTTAAAAGTGTGCAGTCTCTTTTTTAAAAAATCAATTAATTAGCATATAGTGTGTTATTAGTTTCAGAGGTAGAGTTCAGTGATTCATGAGCCTTACAACACCCAGTGCTCATCACATCACGTGCCCTCCTTAATGCCCATCACCCAGTTACCCCATCTCCCACCCCCCTCCCCTCCAGCAGCCCTCAGTTTGTTTCCTATGGTTAAGAGTCTCTCATGGTTTGTCCGCCTCTCTGATTATGTCTTGTAACAAGTCACTTGTTTTTTAAAGTTGTCTTTGGCTCGCTGTGGGGATAACAGATTATAGGGGAGCAAGATTGGTTGTCTGGCAACGAGTTAGGAAAACAGTACAGGGATCCAGGTGACAGAGGCTCATGGCCAGACTAGGTTTAAGAGAGGATAAATGAGGAAAATCTGGTGAGAATTTTGCTTGGGTGGTGCGGATACCGGTGGCAGTATTACTGTATGGATCTGCTAATGTTGTCCTTCTTTCCAAGCTTTGTCATCTTGGTTCATTCAACACAAAGCTGACAGCATCATCCTTCCAAAGATGCCGTCGTTTGCCCACAAAGCTTAATTGGCTCCCCGTTGTTTTTTAGAATAAAGTCCGAAGTTCTGGGTGTAGACTCAAAGCCCTGTGCTATCTGGTCTCAACTACTTTAGAGACACATAAAAGGGTTTGCAAGGAAAGGAGACAAGAGTTACATAGCAGTTCAAAAGTTCTGAGTTAAGCCATTTCACCAACAGTGCTTTGCAGAGGAAGCAGTGTTGGCCCTCAGTATGTAATGAACCAGCATTCGTGGCTCTTAAACTGCTCTTAGTCTGGGAGGTTCTGTCTTAAATGAAAGAGTTGTCATGCATCGACCAGTGGTGACGCTTTAACTTCCAAGGGAAGAAATAGGGAAGTTTTAGGAACTAGAAAAAGTTAAGGAAGCCCTTAGAGTACAAATAAATAAAGGAATGTATTAATTTTATGATTCTTGACTTCGTTTATTCCCCTGAAATATAATATCCTATTATAATACAGCTGAACTAATACCTCCCGACAAAATTTAGTGGTCAAGTGAACGATCAAAAGAGAAACCTTAACAGAATAAAATGATGGCTCACATTGAACCTATGAGTTCCTTTCCTTTCTGCCTTAAGCAAGCATTTCTTGGAAATTGATAATTCACATCAGGATCCTGAAACCAGCCTGCAGAAGTCCGCGGGGCACTACAATCCAGAGGAACAGAAGGGGGCAGGGTTATCACAGACTCTTGTGTGGACTTGAGGCTCTGAGAGACTGCACATTACCCTGAGGAACCCCCTGATTTACCTACCATCTCAGAGGGAATCTGTGTCAATTGCTTGTTTCTTTCACTTGCTAAGTTTCTGGCCTGGAAACAAAGTTAACAATGAGGTTCCCTCCTCCTCTACCACCTTGCTGTGTTCTGCCAAGCCTGGTGAGAAAGTGACCACTTTGAACCTGGGGTCTCAAGAAATACAGGCCTGGCTCTATGTGCACATTAGTTATTGTTTTGCCTTTTACAGAACAGATGGTGAAAAAAATCCACCTGTACTGACCATATGAGAAAAACACTTTATATTTAAAATGTTATTGGGGCGGCTCAGTTGGTTAAGTGTCTGCCTTCGGCTCAGGTCATGATCTTGGAATCCTAAGATCAAGCCCTGCATCAGGCTCCCTGCTCAGTGGGGAGCTTGCTTCTCCTTCTTCCTCTGCCCCTCCCCCACTTGTATTTTTTTCTCTCTCTCTCTCTTGCTCTGTCTTAAATAAATAAATAAAACCTTTAAAAATACATAAATAAAATGTTACCATCAGACAGGCCCTAAGGATTTTTTTTTTTTTGTACTGGTTGGAAAATGGATATATTCAGCTATACACCCAGAGCCTTACTCAGAAACATTCACTGAATATGTGGTTCATGCAGAAAATGGAAAGAAAAGAGTCCCCCCGCCCTCAAGGCAATTTAGCAGACAAGCCTGGAGATAGCTCTGTGTGGGGAAAGGTTGGCAAGCACCCCCAAAAGACAGGTAAAAATTCTTGAAGGAATCTGAGGAAGAACTCAGCAGGCTACCTCCAGAGTTTAAGGTGGAGGAATAGGAGACAAATTAGAGTAAATATCCTGGCTAGACAGCGTTGTAATTGCACCCTGAAGGACTGTAGAATCTAGAAAAAAAGGTACTGTGCAGAAGGAAAAACACCAGTTGAAGCAGTACGTGTGTGTGTGTGCAAGTGTGGGCAGAAGCCGGAGTATGAGGGCTGGGAAAGAACAGGCCATGATCTGGTTTGGCTAGAAAAGAAGGTACCTGTAGAGGAAGAGTGGGAGAGCTGCTGAGGAGTCCGGACTCAAATCTCTCAACAATGAGTTGTCGCTGAGAGCTTCTGAACAGGCATGACTGGAACAAGTTTCTCAAGAACAGCCGCTCCCACAAGGTGATGGAGGGCTCATCCACCCTTGTCACCTCTCAGAGAGGGCTCCTACCGCTCAGCAATGTCCCTCAACAGCCCCACCAAGGGTGTGGCTTTGACATCAAAGTTCTAAACATTTCAGTTTTTGCAACACTTTTGGAAAATATTTTTCCCTCCCCACCCCAATCATGGAGGAAAGAGAAATAGAGGTAAAAGCTGCTCTATGACCATTTGGCAAAGTGAAGGAATACACACATTTAGTGCATAACATTGAGTGACGATCAGCAAGGCTCGCCTAAAGCAGAGTGAGGATGCTTTAAGTGTGTGGTTGTGTCTGTGTGTCCATCTTTTCATTCATTCATTCAACAAACATTTGTGGAGCCTGTTCAATGTGCCAGGCAGGCATTGCTCTAGGCGTTAGGGATACAGCAGTGAACCCCAAGTAGCCAAAGCTCCTCCTCCATGGAGTCTACGTTCAATAGACAATAATCAAATAAACATATCAGGGTCCGATGATGATAAGTACAAGGTGAAAAAGTAAGGGAAGGAGGATATCAATTACTGTGCTTCAGAGGAGGGGTGTCAGTAGCAAAGAGGGCAGGGGTGACAAGGAGAGCGGGGAGAGAAACGTGTGCTCTTTGGTAGTTTAAGCCTAAAAGGTTTCTTCCTGGCAGGTGAACTATAGTAAGTAATGATATTCAGCCATTAATACTAAGCGGTAATAGATATAATAGTAATGTCTGTTATATCTATAGAGACTGTCACTGTGCTAAGCACTATTTCATTGACTCTTCACAATTAACCAATAAATATCATTAGTGTGACACCTTTAGGTACAAAGGAAATTGAGGGAAAGAAAGGAGGGAAGGAAGGAAAGAAGCAAGGAAGGGAGGGAGGAAGGAAGGCAGGAGGGAGGGACGAAAGGAAGGAAGGAAAGAAAAGGAAAGAAAAAGAGAAAAAGAGAAACCAAGGCTCAAATAAACTACGTAGCCTGCCCCAGTCATTCTATTAATACGTACGAAGCATGGATTTGAATGCAGACAGTCTGACTCCAGAGCCTGCGCTCTTAACCCAGACACCGGATTGGGATCCAGAGATAACTAAGTCGTGGACTCTGTCTTGGAATTGCTCATAGTCTGGTAAGAGAGACAGACTCATAAACAAATAATCCTAGTGCTGTGATAGGAACTGTAATCGAGGTATAATAGACTTAAGGAGACACAGAGGAAAGAATGACTAAGTGCCTGACTGTGGGTGGGTGGGGGTCGTAAAAAGGCAGACGTCCGTGTTTATATAATTCATGCTGTCTCTGGGCCAGCTTAACGAATCTGCATTTCCTTCCAGAGCCTTTTTCCGGTGGATTTCCCCTGTCTGCCTTCGCAGGTTGTGGTTTGTCGGCCTCATCCTGCACAAAGTAAGTAGTTCTGACACAGGGCCACACGAAGTCTTTAGAACCCTTCTGGAGAAGGAAGAAAAATAGCCAGGTAGCAATCTACCGTAACTGCCCTGAGACAAGGGTGAGGAATGTGACAACCAGGTGAAGTATGAGCTCACCATGCCGTGTTATAAGGCAGGAGGAAAGGGGAGACAATGCTGTCAATCCACCTGAAAACCCCCAAGGCCATGTGCATCGTGTGGGCAGCTGACAGCACAGAGGCGCAGACAGGGAATCTGTATCTCCTTACCTAGCATGATTTCCCTTAAACATCCCATTCTTAACCTTGTCCACGGATGAACTTCACAAAATGCATGAATCCCCTGAAATTGTATGTAAAATTCTATGTAGCTGTTGGGCATTTTCTAGAGATTACTGAGCTCGTACACATTTCAAAACAGTATGTACCCCCCCCAAAGAGGTTCAGACTTATGCATTAAATACTTTCAGAGCTGTTACTCCAAAAGATGTAAGTATAATATAGTCTTAATTATAGGCATCCTTAAGAAGGCCTGAAAAGTCTACGTGAATGCGTTGATACCATTGTCATACATCATACTCACCAAAACTCTTGCAAATTAGTGTTGCCACTAGGTCCCCACCCATGAGTATAAGGCCTTAACGTGACTTCAGGGCTTGTCCTTGATTATGCTGTGTACAGTTGGCACCTTTATCTTCCTTTTGGCACTTCTGTGTAGGAGGATACTACACAGTAGCCTTGGTTCTTGACCTTTGTGTGTACTGGGGCGTGGGAGGAGTGCCATACTGGATTGGGAAAGACTATATCACACCACCCATTTGTGTTTTCGAGTTTCACCCATCCCTTCTCTACCCTCTACCCCTACTCCAGTCCTTTACCGATGCTGACCAGTGACAGATGTGCCACAGGCTGAAATGTCCTCTTTATGAACCATCACCCTGGTCACTCCCGGTTACCAGTCCTTAGAGGTTAAGAAAATAAAATATGGGATGAGAAAGCTCCCCTCCAGGTGCATAACTCTAAAGGGCACCAGAAAATGGACTACTAAAACTAGCTTTATATTCCCATGGACCTGCTATTGGAAGACATCAGGAAAAAGAAAATCTAAGATGAGAATTTGGCCTCGGTGATTCCCTACTGCTAGATAACAGTGAGTCTGGGAGTGACACAAGGCAAACGTGACTAGCTTTTCAGAAGTACTGAAGGAGAATTTGCAGACAGGGATCTCATCGACAGAAAAAGCCAGATGAAATCTAAAGATCTGGACAAGTTCATTATCAACCGAAACATTTGCCTAACCTCCTCTACATCAAAGCAGCTTTGCTATTGTGATAAGGAGCAAGAAACCTATGGCTACAGATGATCAGAGCCTCTCGTCCACCCTAACGAGAAACAAGTGCAGATACGTTACGCATGTATGAGTCTCACATGTATGCATACGCTAGACTCAGAGAGAAGAATGCTATGTCTAAACCAATCACATCCACTTCCGGTGGGGCAGAAGGGGTGGTTAGAGAAGCAATGACATGTGCAAATATCTGTTCATGAAATCACAGCCTGAGGTAGAATCGCTGCTGACAAAAATATTATAAACGGGCTACTGGTTGGCTCTCTTCCCCTCACACATTCAGCCCAATTAGAGGCATGTGGAACCTGCAGGACAATTTTTCAAGATAAACCCAAAACTTCTACAGCAGATTTAATTAACAACCTGACGTGCGGTATATGAAGCAATCCAGAGATCAGCTGCCAAAGAAGGACTTTAATAAACAAGTAAGCAGTTACAAAGCCTATCTCCTGTTAGCCGTGGGTCATTAATGATTCAGTAAAGACATCACATTCCACATCTTGCTCCATGTTTTATTAATAAAATTTAAAACTGAAGGAAAAGGGGGAACCCAAGCGATATTTTATGATAGCTATAAAAATAAGCAACACCTCTCTCTCCCTCTAAATTTTATACGAAGAAAATATTGACATCACAAATGCTGTCAGAGACTTTAGAATAAGACCCTACTATTTTTCAATCTCTTCTTGTTTTAAAAAAAAAGTTTAAGAGTGAGATGAAAACGAAGACTGAAATATCATTTGAAGTTATGCATTCAATATGCATAGTAACTATTATTACAATAATGAGCCAGGACAATGCATTATGTCATTGACAGGTAGAAAATCGTCATGAGGAGTTTGCAATATTCATAGTCACCAGGCTGGGAAAAAAGCAAGTCTAAAAAATAAAAAGGCATTCATCAGATCTCTCAAATAAACATACGACAATTTGTGTTTTATGAACTCTTCGTGTATGTTTCTCTGCATCTGGAATTTAGGAACTGAAAAGTCCTAACAAGTCTTCTCACTATTGGATGAGTGATTACTTGACTCAGCTTTGTCTCCCCCAATGGCACTGAATGCTCTGCAAGACAAGAATCATATCCATTTTTGTTCATCACCGTAACCCATCCCTGGAATCAGGCACAGTGCCTGGCACTTAAGAGGCGTTCGGTTGGATGAGTGGATATATTGACACATCCCCATTCCAGGTTTGGTACTTTCACTTTTCAGCTGAGGAAGTTGAGGCCAAGAAAAGCTAAAAGGCCCATATTACACCCCTAGTGGTAAAACTGGCTCTAGGATGATCCTCTGCCTCCTTCCAATTCATTAATGAGAACTGTCGATTTGTGCAAACTTGCCTCAGCAAACTGGTTAAAAACTCCTTTTGCTTTCTTTTAATAGGTGAAAAGTTTTGAGAGAGTCTTTGCAGCTATGTTTTTTTGTTTTGTTAAAGATTTATTTATTGTTGGGCGCCTGGGTGGCTCAGATGGTTAAGCGTCTGCCTTTGGCTCGGGTTGTGATCCCAGGGTCCTGGGATCGAGTCCCGCGTCGGGCTCCCTGCTTTGCGGGGAGCCTGCTTCTCCCTCTGCCTCTCTCTCTCTCTCTCTCTCTCTGACTCTCATGGATAAATAAATAAAACATTTTTAAAAAAAGATTTATTTATTGTTTGAGAGAGAGAGCAAGCACCAGGTGGGGGGGCAGAGGGAGAGAGAATCTCCAGCTGACTCCCCACTGAGCACAGAGCCCAATGTTGGGCTTGATCTCATGACCTTGAGATCATGATAAAACCAAAAGTCGGATGCTCAACCGATGGAGCCATGCAGGCGCCCCAGCAGCTATGCTTATTTAAAAAACTGCGAAACTAAATGCTACTCAAGTTCTTCTAAATAAAATAGTCACTGCTTATGATGATAACGAGTTGAGTCTAATAGTTTGGATAATTTTTTTTTTTAATTTTCAGTCACATTCCCTTAGACTCTAAACAGGTACAATTAGTCAAAAAAAATTTTTTTTTAAATAGGCTCCATGCTCATTGTGGAGCTGAACATGGGGCTTGAACTCACAGCCCGGAGATCAAGACCCTGAGTTCAAGACCTGAACTGAGAGCAAGAGTCGGACATTTAACTGACTGAGCCACCCAGTCACCCCCAATTTTTTTTATAATCAGTGTCTAGCACAAACTTGGTACAATAGACGACATATTTATATATGTATATATATTATATATTTATAAACTTTAGATGCTAGTGTAAGCCCTAATTGTTAGGTGTAAGCTCTGTTGGCCAAATGAGAGTCCCTGATGTCTTTCCTGAAGTGAATATCAGACACTGAGATTTATGAGCTTCGGTTTCTGTACGTGGCAAGCAAGCTCCCTTATCATGGAATTGGAGAAGAGGCCCTGGAGCCAGTCTGCCTGGGTAAGAATCATGGCTGCACCCCTTATAAAGTGGATCACTGAGAGCAGGTTACCACGTTCTCTTCCAGGTATACCCAGACACTTATGCACCTCAGTTCTCCCAGCAGTAAAATGGGTTAATAATAGCATTTGCCTCATAGAGTTCTTGTGAGGATTAATCGAACAAGGTATGTAAAGTACTTAGGACACTGTTTGGTATATAGTGCCCACTAAATGAATTTTTTTTATTACTCATATAATTATAAGCAAAATGTTTTTGAGAACAATAATTTTGCTTGCATATTTGTTCCAAAAGGAAGAAAAACAGCCTCCCTGCCCCCTCAATGTAAATGAATGTCTAGTAATACTTTGTGGGAACCACATCTCCCCCACTCCAAGTTTCTGGTATTTATACCACTTTTGTTCTGGTTGTGGGCATATGACTCACTTGGGCATTTCATAATCCCTGCCACCATGATTCACCAGCGATGGGCATGGGGCTCAAACAGAGCCAAAGAGATGTGACTTGAGGGCATTTGCTGAGATCACTGGGGCTATAATATTGTCTGAGCCACTGGATTCATACATATCTGAAGCTAACTATACCCTGAACTTGCCATCCATGGGGGCAAGGAATTCCTTTTTACAATGTAATCATTTGTTCTTTACTATCTGCAATCCAAAGTCACATAAACTTTTATAGAGGAGTTGTCTAGGAAGAGCTCACAAAGAATGCAGATGATATAAAAAGAATGATATAAAAGAGATTTAGTGGGTGCCAGAGAGGAAAAACAATGTTGTGGTTAAGTGCACAGACTCTGAAACCAACTGCCCAGGTACAATCCTGGTACTAGAACCCAGCAGCCGTGTGATGTTGGACAAGTCACTCACTTATCTGTGCCTCCATAACATCCTCTGTAAACTGCAGGTAGTGATAAGATCCACCTTCCAGGGATGTTTTGAGGACTAAGTAAGTAAATTAATATATGTAACATACTTAGAACAATGCCTGGGATGTAACATGTGCAAATGGGACGTAAGCTTTAATGATTTTATCACTATTATTCAGATCTTAAATAAATGGTGGCATAGTGCATCAAAGAAAAAGTAGGGGAAATGGCTCTTATATTGCCAGCTGAGATTTTTCTGTATACAAAGGAGGAAACCGATGAATTAAAAATGCGTCTTTGTAGCACTTTCTTGAAGAGACATTTCTCCAAAGAAGACAACAGATGGCCAACAAACATGTGAAAAGATGCTCAACATCACTAGTCATTAGGGAAATGCAAATCAAACCCCCTAGATATCACCTCACACCTATAGGAATGGTTACCATCAAAAAAACCCCAGAAAATCACAACTGTTGGCCAGATATGGAGAACCTGGAATGCTTGTGCACTTTTGGAGGGAATGTAACATGCATCCACTGTGGAAAGCAGCATGGCAGTTTCTTAAAAAATTTAAAAAGTAAAAAAATAAAAAAATTACCATATGATCTGGCAATTCCACTTTTCAGTATATTTCCAAAATTACTGAAATCAGGGTCTTGAACAGATACATGTACACCCATGTTCACAGCTGCATTATTGACAGTCGCTGAAAGGTGGAAACAAGCCAAATGTCCATCAGTGGATGAAACGATAAATAAGATGTGGTGTACACGTACAGTGGGGTATTGTCCAGCCTTAACAGTAAAGGAAATTCTTATTATTTATTTATTTGAGAGAGAGAGAGAGAGCACCTGTGCATGCAGGAGGGCAGGGGAGAAGGGAGAGGGAAGGAATCTCAAACAGACTCTACACTGAGTGTGGAGCCTGACCCGGGGCTTGAACTCAAGACCCTAAGGTCATGACCCAAAGCTGAAACCAAGAGTTGGACGAGTTGGACGCTTAGTTGACTGCACCACTCAGGCACCCCAACAGTAAAGGAAATTCTGACACATGCTCCAACATGGAGGGACATTGAGGACCTTATGTTACATGAAATGGGACAATCACAGAAAGACAAATATTGCATGATTCCAAGTATGTGAAGTATGTAGAGTTGCCAAGAATGTAGAAATACAAAGTACAATTGTGGCGGCTGGGGCTGGAAGAACGGGCAATGGGGAGTTGAATGGATAAAGAGTTTCAGTTTTGCAAAGTGATAAAGTGCTGGAGATTGGTCGTACAACAGTGTGAATACTGAACTGTAAACCTAAGAAATGGTTATGATGATACATTTGGTGTCGTGTGTATTTTGCCATAATTAAAAAGAAAAAAAATTCAAATAAAAAGAATTCTTTAAGTATCTTTTTGTAGCCCTACAGGTAACATGGTATCTGATGCAGCTGGAACTCACTGACATTGATGAATAAATGAATATTAATGGCATAAACTTAATGACAAAACAAGTGAAGGACGAGCTAGTTTAAAGAGTTGAAATATTTATGTAAATGGAATCAAGTATCAAGTGCTATGTGAAAAATTTATTATGAGGATGAGAAGACAGACTACATAGTAAAAGAAGTATAAGGCGTGGGATCTATAGATACTGGTTCCAGTCTTGATTCATTAATTCATTTATTTTTCTCATTCATAAAATAATTACTGAGCACCTACTGCTTGCCAGTCACTGGCGTTGTTCATGTGCATCAACGAACAAGACTATCCCGCCATGTCTTATTTCTTATTTCTAGTGGAAAAGGACAGCAACATCGGGTGGGTGACAATAGACAAGTCCCACAAGTTTCCTGGGTCCTAATTTCCTCATCTGCACAATGAAATGCATGTGACGGGGGGACAAAGTGACACTTTTCCTTCTTTCGTTCCAAAGGATTTGAAAATTACATATAAATATGGAACAAGGACATAAGAAACCACTAGGGGGCAAAATGAGCATGGCATAAACATTCTACTGATGTAAAATTCAAGAAACAAAAACATATGATTTTACTCATACGTGGAATTTAAGAAACAAAACAAATGAGCAAAGGGAAACAAAGAGAGAGAAAGGCAAGCCAAGAAACAGATTCGTAAGTATAGAGAACAAATTGTGGGTTCCCACAGGGGAGGTGGGTGGGGGGGTTCGGGGAAATAGGTGCTGGGGATTAAGGAGGGCACTTGTCCTCATGGTGCTCATGAGGAAGTGTTGAATCACTATATTGTACACCTGAAACTAATATTATACTGTATGTTAACTGAAATTAAAATTAAAAAATTGTTTAAAGAAATTAAAAAAGGAGTCTTCCTTTTTGCATGAAAAAATAAGCAAACAGTAAATGTTGTATATTATTGTAGGTAGGGAAAGAGCACTACAGAATAGTTATCCCAATAGCTATTCGAATAGCTATGCTTTATTCTATGAATAAAGTACTTGATTTAGAGATCATGTTTGTCTGAGGAATAACAGCAGGCAAGAAGCAGAATGCTTGATTAGTAATTGAACAGCATCACTAAATGCGTATAATAAGACCACATCTACAGAACCACAAAATACTGACCAACATATTCAGTCTTGACGTAGCACTCTACCCTTTATTAGATGTGAGGATCTGATATATAATCAGAATTCTTTCACTTCATTTCTTCATTTGCTACTAATGTGTATTGGCCTCTTTGATTACAAAAGAAAATGTATGTTCTTTTTTCCCCCCTTGTATTCCACAGGGAAGTGGTAGTTTTAAAACGTAAAGAATCTTTTTGACAGTCTTCTGTCAAAAGCTGGAGTTTAATTCCCTATTCCTTGGATATAGGTCATCTTTAGTGATTTGTTTCTCACCAGTAGCATGTGTTAAAAGTGACACTGTGGGATTTTTGAGGAAGGTGCCGAAGGCATAATACAGCTTCTGGCTGACTCCATCTTTCAGGACACAGCCACCATAATTTGAAAAGGCCCATGTTATAGGGAGAGGCCACATGTAGGTATCGTGGCTGAGAGCTCCATCAAAGGTCCCAATCTGCAACTAGCATCAGAAGTCAGAGCTGTAAATGAACGAGCTCTCAAATGATCACTGTCCCCAGCCTTCAAGTCCCCCAGCTGAAGCCATGTGGAACAGAGATGAACTCTCCTTGCCAAGCACTGCCCAAATTACAGATTTGTGAGGAAAATTAATGTTAGTATTGTTTTAAGCCATAAAATTTCGAGGTGTTACTTTCACAAAGCAATAGAGGAGTGGACCAGGGGCTAGTTGTCTTCGGGAATATGGCACAATAGTTTCAGAAAATAAACTACCAGAGGATTAGATCAGTGCTTCTGTAGATTCCAGTTGGCCTAGACCCACTCACACCTGCCCTGAAAACAACAAAAACATGCTCAAGATATCCTTATCACTCAGTGTCAAATCTCACGTGCACTGATGCTCAGGATTACGGAGTCTTGGAGACAGATCAAGCCTTGTTGTTTATGGGCATCATTATCACTGACAATCCGTTGTCAGGTTGCTATACACGTTCTCCCAAGCAGCAGATCTGCAAAGGAGAGCCTTTTCTTGGTCTGGACCTTCTAGTTCACAAACAAGGAATGGCAAGGCTGGCTGGATAGAAACTTGGTGATGACCTCATCAAGCAGGAAGCCCTGAGGAACAGGAGCATTTCTCCAGGCAGGTGACTGAAGATGGCTGGCTTGCAGCCAGTCTGCAAGGGAGCTGGGAATATTGGGCTTCTTCAACCTTAAAACAGCAAGAGGCAGAAGCAGAGTCTGTCTTTTATCGTGACTGGCACATGGTAGATTCTCAATAAATATTTGTTAAATAAATATCACAAACACAGCATTATTTAATGCCTTAGCTTTGGAACACTAAATATCTGATATAATAAAATGGTTACAATGACTCACTTATTCACCATCTCATCTTCATTCATCACCTACCATCTGAAAGTTACGGAAAGGATACAATGATGGATCTGACACTAACCATATTAGTAAAATTGATCATATCCTTTGTTCTGATCACCTACTCACCCTATCATTGAAGAAGGGCTTGGCAGAAGCTTTTTAAAGATTTTATTTATTTATTTGAGAGACAGTGAGAGAGAGAGAGCGAGCACATGAGAGGGGGGAAGGTCAGAGGGAGAAGCAGACTCCCTGCTGAGCAGGGAGCCCGATGCGGGACTCGATCCCGGGACTCCAGGATCATGACCTGAGCCGAAGGCAGTCGATTAACCAACTGAGCCACCCAGGCGCCCCGGCAGAAGCTTTTTAATCACATTTACTCACAGCCCTTATGAGGAGGACACCGAAAGCCACGCAGAGCCATGAGCGGTTTGCACACAGGAATAAAGTGAACCAGCAGGGGCTGTGGGAGACAAACTGTAGTGTCAGGAGGGTGGGGTGATCCCAGCTTTCCATGGGGGTATATGATTGGTTTGTAGGAAGCTTATAGGAAGGTAAAATCAATTAGGTTGGGGACCATGTTGGGTGGAGCTGGTGTGGCTGATCAGGGAGGTAGCAAGTGTGGAGCCTTTCCCAGTGCATAGGGGACACATCTGGCAAGAGACAAGGAAGTCACTGCTAGGCTTTTGGGCCCCGTGAGGGTCAGAAATGTCAAGACAGCACTTGAAATTTAGGTCTTATAATACATCTCTTGGCCTCTGATCCTCCCTTGTAAGATCATGTGGTGGGAAACCAATGATCTCAAGTTCTCGTCAGTTTTAATTCTCTTTAATTCTCATTATGTGAGGCCACTCCAATGAGAGGTCGCTCTCGGAGGCACTTGCTGTCCTGATTTGTCTGTGAGACCAGTCTATTTTTGTTCATGTTGGAGATATCTCACTGAATTCAGGCTAATCTCCTAGGGCCCTCTGAAAATTTTAATGTGACGCTAAAGAATTTTCTTTCCAATGAGTAGGAAGGAGAGTACGTTACAACATTTAGCACAGAAGTCCATTTTGGCATTAACATTAACAAGAAGAGCTTTTAGAGTCCAAGAAAGAAATATTTATAAGCCTAAAATCAACTATTCTTTTAAATAATATTAAATTTTTAAAGTAAAATCTTAGCGAGAGTTAAGAAATGTTTATATTTTCTTCCAGAGGTAAAAATTCATTATCTCAGACAGTAGGGGATTTGTGATCCTTATTAGATTCTGCAAATTTAGGACTGCAGGGGAAGAGTCAAAAACAGCTTGCCTGCTTAATTTCCATCAAAAGGCAAAAAAATGTGTTTGCCTTTGACTTCCAAACCTAAATTTACAGAACTTAATAAAAATTGTAAGTTTGATTTCACACGCCTCTGTTTTAACATAAAATTATCCTCATCTCAGGAAAAGAATTTAAGTTAATGTTATCAATAGTCTTAGTAACAAAAACTTCTAAGTATGCAAAGAGCATTATGGTTAAGATTGAGTTACCTGCACTCTCTAATAGTCATAATAGTAACTATTCTCTGCTCAGAGAACATGTGTTCTCCAACATTTAAGAAATAATTGAAGAAAGTAAGAATAATAATGAAAAGAGTATGCTGCTGTCCATGGGCTTCAAGCCAGAATGCTCTCCTACATAGGCACCTGTCTCAAGCCCAGTTACCTATTTCTTATTCTGGCAAGACACTGTTATTATCAATACATTAATATGAAATCAAATAAAAATAAAAAATTAGAATTCTGTAGCTTGGGCATGTGTCCTCCAAAGAATGTTTCAAATTTATATTTAAATTTATCTGTCTTAAAGCTCCTGGACCAGCAATATCTTGTGGTGGAAATACTGTCTTCTAACAAAATACAGTTTAATATGGTAGTCTTTACAACAACAAAGAGTTAAACTGCAATGAAAAGCAGTGGTAGCTTGCAATGTCTAACTGAGGGCATCATGAAGAATTCTAACAGGGACGCCTGGGTGGCTCAGTCAGTTAAGCAGCTGCCTTCAGCTCAGGTCATGATCTCAGGGTCCTGGGATCGAGTCCCGCATCAGGCTCCTCGCTCAGCAGGGAGCCTGCTTCTCCCTCTCTCTCCCTCTGCTTGTGCTCTCTCTGTCAAATAAATAAAATCTTTAAAAAAAAAAAAGAATTCTAACAGAAAAATATAAAAAATGAATTGCCTAAAGGAAGTGTCATGTATTAAACTTACAGTCATTTCTAGGCTGCTCTCTTATTGAGGATAATAAAACCTGTCCCCTCCAACATTTTAAGAAGCATTACATTAAATTTTTTATGGCAATTGGTTTACTTGGCTAAGACACTGCCATTTTCTTTGTTCGCAAATAAATATATTTTCCACAACCTAAGTCACCTTATGCAATGGGTCCTGACAAAATCTGTGGGCTGTGAGAACAGGAGAGAAAGGGAGATAAAGCAGACAGATGAGCACATTTTCTTTAATGTTTGAAATAACGTGAAACACACCAAGAAAAACAAATATGGGTAGCACTGTTCAAAATTTTCAAGTATAACTGCTCTAATGTATTAAACCAATAGTGCCTGACATCAAAAGGTATGTGTGAGACTAAAATGCACAACACAGACAAGCCCAATTGGAAAAATATAGGACAGAAGACAACAAAAGCATACTTCTAATACACTCCATAGGATCAAAAGACAAATTATAATAGTACAGAATCTGCATCAGAGTGAATGTATGTAATTGATTTCAGAAAGAGATAGTTTGTTGAAGCCCAGCGATGGGTATTAAGGAGGGCATGTACTGCATGGAGCACTGGGTGTTCTATGCAAACAATGAATCGTGGAACACTACATCAAAAACTAATGATGTAATGTATGGTGATTAACATAACATAATAAAATAAAATTTAAAAAAGTGTACAAGCTTTTGATAATTTTTTTATTAAAGTAAAACAATTTTAGGAATTCTATGAAGTCTGCAGCTTAATTAATTTTTGCGATATAATCACAAGTATGTAACCATGATCCAATTTTCCAATATTTTGTAAATAAAACTATACCACCACCAAGTGTATATATATATGGCTTCTACATCTACAGATGCAGCAATGACCGTAAGTTCAAACATTCACTGAGTACCTAGTATTTAGGCATTGATATTTGCATGCATTATCTCACACAATCCTGTAGAAAGCACATAAGAGGAATACTGTTGTCATCTTGCTCTTTATCCAGGAGAAAAGTCAGGCACAGAGACTTTGCTAACTTCATGGCTAGTAAGTAGGAGAGGATGTAGATCCGGGCAGTCTGGCTCCAGACATGCTCCCTTAACCACTATACATTATTCATTCAATTACATGATGAATATAAGGTAAACTTGAACATGAGGTGATTTGTCATGTGCCCAACGAGAAGTTTACAAAAAATATTTTTTATTAATTTGAACATATACACATTTGGGAATGTAGATACAATTATCAACTAACTGCAATTTTAGTATGTATGTATACACATTTACATATATATGTATAGAATCACGTTAGGTAAATTAGCATATGTATTAGAAATATTGCCCTTTTTATACTCATGTAACACGAGAGTACAGTCTAGTGGTTCAGCACAAGGACTCTGAAGCCAGACTGGGTTCAAATCTCACGTCTAGCATTTCCTACCCTATGATGTTTGACAAGTTATTTAACCTCTCTGTTCTCAGTTTCATCATATGTCAAGTATATAGTACCTACCTTGTCAGGCTGTTAGGAAAAGTAATTGAGTAGAAAGGTGTGAAGGGCTTAGAGCAGTGCCAGGTATATAGTAACTATATACCGATATTAGCTCATACCTTCCCCCCCCCCCACATGCTTCACTGCACCGTTGGCAGGAGGGGTTCTGCCATCACCAGAGCCCAGCCCTCTGATGCTATGTTTTACAGTATTTCCCCTTCTAAGTTGTTTGAGACACAGAACTTCCACTACTGCCACTGAAATTCTTATCCCAAACCACAATATCCATTCACCTAATATTAGAAATGTTTGATTGGCTATTTAAGAGGTTGTCTGGGCTCTACAATAAAAATACAGCATTGCTTTAAAAATTATCTTTAAAATCCTTTTTTTTTTTTTTTTTTTTTACAGCACGAGGCACTTGGAATATTCAAGTCAAAATCCCAAATAAATGTTAAGTTAGGGATAAATTTCTTTGCCTTTTAAAAACCCAATTTGTCTAAAAGCATCCAGTGTTGTTCCAGGCAAATCTGACTTCCCAAGAGAGTAATTTATTGTTCCAAGTAAAATAATTGAAATAACAGAAGCAGAATTTGAGGAGGAAACTCTTTTCTAAGGGATAAAGGATAATTTGGAGGAGATATAATTTGGGAAATGGAGTTATATCTTTAATATTCAGGGATAGTGAAAACAGATCTTGGGCATTTACATTGGTTTTTACCGTAATCATCAGGTTTCATTGTGGAACTTGACATGATAAGTACTCAGCTGCCAAATCCTCACCTAATTTGGGGCTTGTGGATATAACTGAAAGTAGGGGAAACTACCCATGTCCAAGCCAGAATTTTCTGGCGAAATTCTCCATGACATATTTACTATAAAACAGAGGGGAAAGAAGGCAACTCTAAAATCTAAGCACAATTTCGGGGTGCCTGGGTGGCTCAGTCTTTAAGCATCTGCCTTCAGCTCAGGTCATGATCCCAGCATCCTGGGATCGAGCCCCGCATCGGGCTCCCTGCTCCTTGCCAAAAAGCCTGCTTCTCCCTCTCCCACTCCCCCTGCTTGTGTTCCCTCTCCCGCTGTCTCTCTGTCAAAAAAATAAATAGGGCACCTGGGTGGCTCAGTTGGTTAAGCGACTGTCTTCGGCTCAGGTCATGATCCTGGAGTCCCGGGATCGAGTCCCACATCGGGCTCCCTGCTCAGCAGGGAGTCTGCTTCTCCCTCTGACCCTCTTCCCTCTCATGCTCTCTCTCTCTCATTCTCTCTCTCAAATAAATAAATAAAATCTTTAAAAATAAATAAATAAAAATCTTTAAAATCTAAGCACAATTTCACTGCTGCCCCCAAAAAACGAAGTTTTCTCTGTGTGTTTAGGAAGTATGTAGAAGTGTTAGTGTGTATTCTAGTATGATAGTCAAACTAATTAGAAGATACCACTCATTATTAGAATGTTCTTTTTTTTTTTCTTTTTTGGTCACAAGTTTGGTAACTGAGATACTACGTCCCAGAGATGCCTGGGCCACTGTTACAAGCCCATTTCATGTTCTATCAACTCTTGACCTGGTTAAGACTTCCTACTCCTAATGAACCCAATTCAGTGACGTTAACAGAGGTCAGCACATTTACTAAGTACTGCAGTTTGCTTTAAAATAACTCTCTGGAGACTATCCTGAGGTGGGGGGATGCAACACCAAAAGAAAAAAAAAAACTTTTTTTCCCCCAAAACGAGAGGTCTACCTGACTAGCCCCAAATTGACTGTTATTCTCTAAGGGTTTTCTGCAGGATACCTTGGTTTATACTTCAAACAATGTGGAAGATTTAATCATGTAACTTAATTTTTTTGCTTGTCTTATTGAGTAAGGGACAAGTATGGCTAGGAGGAAGAGACAGGTAGGGGGAAGACTCGAATTTTCTTTCAACCATAAGATCACTAAGTAGATGAAGTAATAGATTATTGCATATTGTCGATAACTGTAAGTTCAGCTTCATAGGTTATATAGCTTAGAGAACATAATCATATAATTTATCAACCAAACTGGGATATTTTTGATAGCAAAAAAGGGAAAATATTAATAATTATGCCGGAAAAAAACAGGCATAAAATGGGACAATGTGGCTGGCTCTAGCAAATCTGGCCACATGGTCATCTCCCAAGAGTTATGCAGATGTACCTACATCAATAAATTCTAAAATGATTTACAAAAGTTGGTAAATTGAAAAATTTGATGAGCTTTTTCAGAAATTTTCTGATGAAATTAGCTGCCCATTCATCTCAAGAGTATACTCCTTGGTTTTTTAGTTTGTTATGTCCTTTTCCTATTATTATTTTTGTTTGGAGGGGAGTGTGGAGTTTTTTTTTGTTTGGTTGGTTTTATTTGTTTGTTTCATACAGAGTGTATGTTGAAAAAAACCTTTTAACTAGTGAAATTGTATTACTCCTTTGGAAACCGTTCCCAGAGCAATGGCCTGGTTTCTTTTGTAAAGACCATGGGATTTGGGGGCCAGCATATGATGCAAAGGCTAAATTTTAATACCATAAGCTCTGAAGACAGTTCTGCTCAGTGGTTAATACCATGGCATTTGGAGTTAGGATTCCTGCACTTTCAAAAAGTGATTTAA
Organism: Callorhinus ursinus; assembly: GCF_003265705.2. NCBI lineage: Eukaryota > Metazoa > Chordata > Mammalia > Carnivora > Otariidae > Callorhinus > Callorhinus ursinus. Next base: position 24,460,234 of record NW_027397085.1, read on the forward strand.
CTCTCTATAACACGGAAGCCAGAGCAATCAAAAGGAAAGAATCTACTTATGACACTCTTCAGTTCATAACCTTCAATGGTTCTCCTTTGTCTTTTAGAACCAAAACCAGAATCCCACAAGACACTCTATTCCTGGTCCTTGCCTGTTAGCTCCAGCCTCAACTCCTACATGGCTCTCCTCCATCGCCTCTCTAACCATCCCTGCTTCATTTAAACCAGTGATTTCCAAACTCTGATTTTATCCAAGAGACATTTTTAAGTTGTCACAAGGTGGCAGTGGGGATGGGGGGTATGCTACTGGCATCTAGCTGGTAGAGGTCAGGGATGTTGCTAAACATCCTACAGCACACAAGGCAACATCATTCGTCCCCCTCCCATCCCCTCCCTGCCCGCAAGAATCATTTAGATCAAAATGTTAATAGTGCAAAGATTGAAGAACCCTTATTTACACCTTTTCTGACACCATGGTTTCCCTAATCCTAGGCCTTGCACACACTATTCTCACTGCCTGAAATATTCATGCTCTTCCCCTTCCCTCATTTCCCTTTTCTTTAATAACTCCTTTTCACCCTTTTGATCATCACCTTTTCAGTGGCTTTCCCAATTTTCCATCCCAGAGGAGTATTACACCCTTTCAAAGAATTATGCAGCACTTAAGAATATTAGTAACAGTTTTACATATACTTATATGTGTTTGATAAACCCACCCCAACGAATCCCAGGTGAGAGGTACCATTTAGCTTGTATTCATCATAGCAGCCCCAACAGCTAGTACAGCCAGGTGAGTTGTCCTGCAACACTGCATTCAGTGTTACTAAATGAACACTTAACAGCCTCACTTACAAAAGGAGAGTAATAGAGTAATCATCTCATTAGGTCGTAAGGACTAAATAATACACATAAACTCTATCACACTGTTTCTGGATCACAGTAATACCAGAAAGACCGAGCTCTGTGTAGTTTGTGGGCAGGAGAGTGGCTCTATCCGCTCAGTATCAGCCAGCACATCCTCTCCCGGGACTCCGGTGGGCTAAGGACTTCTCCCCTCCTCCAAATAGTAACTAACAATTGCTGTGCCTGCGCTTTTCGGCCTCGATTGCTAACCAGGCTACCGGAAGTATTTTCCTTCTTCTCATTGGTCCACCACTGGTCTAATTTCTTCGGTACTGCGCATGTTCCACAGCAGGTTTCTTCCTCCCCGGCCCCGCCCCGTATCCGCCCTAGAGGGGCACATATCTGCCAACACGCCTGCGCGAGCGGGCGTGCCCCGGAAGCAGTTCTTTGGCCCTGTGACACGTAGCAACGGAGTGAGTTCAGGGTCTTAAGCGTTGTTGGGGGGTTTTGGGGGTTGCTGGAGCTGCTGACGCCGCTACCGCCGCTTCCGCGTTTGGTGAGTGTCTCAGGCTTGTGGCACATTGTTCGGCTTCTCTTCACTGTTGTGTGACTTGGCTTGTTGCCGCCGCTCGGCGCCGGGTTCCGGTCATTTCGCTCAGACCCTCACTGCCTTTCAGGCGCTTGCTTTGACGCTGCCCCTGTGCCTCATTCGCGGCCTTCCAGGAGTCCTCCCTTTCCCGGAAGGCCCAGGCTTTATTTTGCAAAGAGACAGTCGCCTTGTCAGCAGCAGAGTCTGCCCTGAGGTGAGGAATCGTCTTTGTTGTTGATATCTTAGACCTCCGTGGAACCAGTTCTCCCACGCCCCTTCCCCTAACCAGGGCATATCGGCTCCGTGAAGTGCAGGTGTCTTCCCGGCTCTTAGAGACTAGACGTTTCCTGTGCAGCTCCCACCTGGACCTATCCTTCAAATGCCGTTCCCCCTTCCAGAAGAAATAATTTACTGCCTCCTGAGGCTTTTTGCTTTGTATCGAAATGAAATCAGTAGGACCTTGGGTATAAACACTATTTGTCATTTTTCTTCTCTTTCAGATAATTTGCAATGGCAGGGTTTGATAACTTAAACACGGATTTCTACCAGACAAGTTACAGCATCGATGACCAGTCACAGCAGTCCTATGATTATGGAGGAAGTGGAGGACCCTATAGCAAGTAACTTGTCAGCTTTGACAATATTTAGTCCAGACTGAAGTGAAAGCCGGTGTCCTCGTTGTTTGGTTCTGCCTAAAACTGAACGTGTCACCATGTACCTTGTCAGGAATGTGATTTTTTATAATCTTCCTTCTTCTGGAAGGATCTGTGACACTGGTTTGGGTTTGAAGGGATTGCCCTATTTAGAGTTTGGTATCTTCTGCAAAATCTTCAGGTGTGCGGTGGCTGCAAAAGTAGATTGTTAAGAACTGTTTCCTAGTAATAGTATTTCTACATCATTTAGGATATGGCTATTAGCTTCAGGTATCTAGAAGATACCTAGACTACTTCGTCTACAGAACCAGTTAAAAATTTAAAATCTTGTGACGGCTAGGTTAAGAAGTTAAATCAGTCGAAATTTCAGACCTTATCAACATTAATTCAGAGGGCTTAGTGACACTATTTAGCAGTGTAAGCTCTCTGTTACGAATCATCAGGTGATTTCTTTAATAGCAAGTGATAATCATCTTTATTACTGCTCATATCGAAACCTTACGGTCAGTACACGCAGGTTGCCAGTTGCTGATTGAAGAGGGGGACTCAAACCCTTTCGGCCCTGAACTGTTAAGAACAAAACCAAACCCTGACTTTTTAATAGTCCCTGGTGTTAGTGTCAGAAATACATTAGCTGAGGCTTTCCACCATTCTCCTCTAGGACATCATATTCTTAGTTTCTTAGGACCTTAAAGATAATCTCATCAGTCATTTCTGATACCAGGGTGGCTTAACCTTTTTTAGATGGTTCCAGGCCCCTTCAAGAATCTTACAGAAATGGTGCACCTCTTTCTGAGATATAAATCATACACTCAAATGCCCACATAAATATGCATATTACTGCACAGTTGATGTGCCATCTGATGTTCATCTATGAACCCTGAATTAAAAACCTCATGAAGGGTCTGTCACAATAAGGGCAAGGGAAGGTTGTGTACTGAATCAATCTGATAGAAACATGTAGTAGTAGAACATGTTTGAATTAATATATCTGAATGAAAGTGCCCAAGAATTTAAAAAGCAAAGCAAAACTCAAATTCAGCCCTCAGTATGGTCTGTCTTACATAAGCTGTACTTTTTACACCCTTTGCCCCCTTAAGTCTGCTTAATTTGATATATTCCAAAGCTTTTTTCCCCCTAAAACCTAACACATTGAACAGTGGGAGTGAGCATGTGAAAAATACTGTGAATCAGTTGTTTTTTTTTTTTTTTTTTTTTTTCAGTTACATTCTCTTATATTCTATCAGGGATTTATCTTTTTTGAACAATTAACTGGGCAGAATTGGAAAAATTGTGTTGAGAACTCTCCATTTGTTTATTTACTTAAAAATGTTTTTTGTTTGTTTGTTTTAATCTGTGTATGAGAGGAAAATGAATGAAGGATTGGGTAGAGTGCAGCCAAAGGGCTTTGGAAAACCTGTGTCTGTATGCAGGCGTGTTTTTTAACTAAATGATATTTGGACTCCACAGAACTATTACATTTAGATCATAGCCTCCTAGGTTTATTTATCACTGCCTTTCTTTTCTGTCCTGTGTTTGCATCACCTAAACATGTGACTTATCTTTTCATTCCAGATATCATCCTCTCATTTCAGTTTTCCATAGGGAGGTTGTTTAGATATTCTTTTGCTAAATATTCTTACAGTCCCATTGCAACCAGATCATGTGCCAGTAACCGTTGCTTCAGTATAATGAAGTTTTATTGCAGCTGCTTATATACCCATTATTGCCAATTAACAAATTGGAGTTGATCCATGAAGCCTAGGAAAACAGGAAGCTTAATGTATTAGCAGTAATAATTGGGTTTCTTTTATATTTATATATAAATATATATTTATATATATATAAATTTATATATATATATTTATATATATAACAACATTTATATATTCATATAACAACATTTATATATTCATATATAAATTTTATATTTATATATATAATTTATATATATTTATATATTCATTTATATGAATTTATATATTTATATATAATAAATCTGTATTTATATATTCATATAACAACAACAAAAAGTAAAAGGCCCTTTGATCTTAATCTGTTGAGTTTTATGATTGCCCCATTGGACAGGTCCCACACTGTATGCTAGATATGCCTGTAAAATGCCAACTACATATTTTTAAAGTATTTAAAGCTAGTATTTTTTCATCTTTGACTTAACTGATAAATACCTATATGGAATACAAGGTTGATTTAGTCTCTAAAGATCATGTCTACACATGCTGTGTTCTAATTTAAACCCAACAGGAGCAAGCCATGAATTTTCCTGACCAGGTCCTTCCAGAAAAGGAAAACAGGAAAATTCCATGGTGTTGTCTTTCTTACCTTGCATCTTAAAGAAGGAATGATGGTAACACTTTTAAAGCTGTCATCTGCTTGTAGTAATTCTCTTCCTTACATGACATTTATAAGTCTATATGAGCAGTTCTAAAATGTGGACTGCAGACCCCAGAGAATCCTTGAGACCGTTCAGGGAGTCTTTAAGGTTAAAACTATTATAACAATGCTAAGACACTACCTTTTTAGATGTGTTGACATTTGTACTGATGTTGTAAAAACTCATTGGTAAAACTGCTAGTACCTGAATATGAATCAAGACAAGGGCATGAGATTGTTCTAGTAATCATTGTATTCTTTTTTAGTATATGTGCTGCCTAAGCGAGCACGTAATCATTGTATTCTTCATTGCCACACACTTGCTGGGGTGTGGAGGGAACCAGTTTCATTTAAGATAATAACCAGAATTCATTTAATTCATTTCATTTCATTCATTTCCTTGATGAAGCAGTAAAAATTATGATGCTATTAAATCCTGACCCTTCAGTACACACATACTAAAAATATTCTGTGTGACAAAATGGGAAACAGTCATAAAGCACCTCTGCTTCATACTAAAGTACAATGATTATCTCGAGGAAAAGCCCCTGTGCAATATCAGTCGCAGGCTGTATCAGCTGCTTTTCATGAAAACCATTTTTATTGGAAGAAACATCCCGACAGACAAACTATAGTTATTTAGACTTGAGTACTTGGCAGATACTTTCTCAAAGATGAAATAATTGAGCTTCTTACTTCAAGAAAGAATTGACAGTATGTGTAGCCCATGGTTAAATTCAAGTTTTCAGGTAAAAATGAGGATTTGGGAAAACTGTGTCCATTACTGTGAACTTGTCAGCTTTCCAGTAATTAACCATTTTTCTGATGAAATCATTGGTGATACTAACAAATGTGATTTTCCTATATTTATACTTCATATATGTTTTTCTATTAAATAGGTCAATGTTTGGAAGAGCTATATTACACTAACATTTTCTAAATCAGCAGTGAATGTTATGAAATAATACATGAGTAAAAAAAGGATCCATTCAAAGTGCAAGACAGATTGGTGTATTCTAATGTAACAGTATAAAAAGTTTATTAGTATTGTTCCATTTTCTATGTTGCAAGTTAAGTTTAAAAAACTACCACTTTGAGTTTTGATGTAGTATGAAAAGAATATTTATGATAATCCGAAAAGATTGTTAAATAATATTCCAACTATTTGTCTGCAACACTAGATTTTCTTCAGCTATTTCAACTAAAACAATACATCACTACAAATTGAATGCAAAACCAGGTATAAGAATTTGTAGCTTTCTGTTATTAAACCAGATGTTAATGAGATTGTCAAAAATATAATACGGTGCCACTTCTCAGTAATTTTTCATAAAAATTTATGCTGATATGTAACAGGTTTGTTACTTTGAATTAATATTTTAAACATTCCTGTTTTAATTTGTAACGTGATAAATATTGCCAGATATAGTCCACATAAATAAAAAAACCTTTGGGGTTCCCAGTAATAAATTTTAAGGGTATAAGGGGATCCTAAGAGCAGAGAGTCTGTACCATTCTTTTTGGTTTTTCTGTTGCATACATATTCATATTCTGTCTCTTTCTGTGTGAGAGCGAGAGAATAAAATGCAATCTGTTTATGCAGATTGTAGAAGCCTCCATATGGAGCTTTTCTAGCTGTTTCATAAACTTGGAGGTAGATCTGTGATACATTCTAACAGATCAACACAATAGCATACTAAATCAAAAAATATTAGTTCTTGTTCTAGTTCATTTCAACCATCTAATCCTGTGGCGTGTGTGTGTGTGTGTGTGTGTGTGTGTATTTACATATAAAATGCATATAAAATCAACATATTTGCATATAAAAACAACAGGGGAAAGGTATATATGGAAAAAAGATACTATAACTCTCTCCATAATGTAGGATTTGGGAGTTGATTTTTATTATGATTGTTACAAGTTGGCCACTGGAGTCAAAAAGTCTAGTTTTGAATCCTGGCCCCACCATAGGCAAAATCATTTTCACCCAAATATCAGTTTCTACATCTCTGTAATGGGAAGGATGATAAAATCAACTTCCTAAAGTTGTAGTGAGGTAATAGGATATAATTCCCATTAAACACTTGACACAGTAACATTCAAGTAGGTTATATGTATTTTTGAAAATTTTTAGTAGTTAATATATACCTATATGTTACATATAACATTTTAGAATGAATTCATTTTTTATTTTATTTTCTTAAAGATTTTATTTATTTATTTGACAGAGAGCACAAATAGGAGGAGCAGCAGAGGCAGAGGGAGAAGCAGGCTTCCCGCTGAGCAGGGAGCCCGATGCAGGGCTTGATCCCAGGACCCTGGGATCATGACCTGAGCTGAAGGCAGACGCTTAACCGACTGAGCCACCCAGGCGCCCCTAGAATGAATTAATTTTAACAAATAGTAAATGTACAACACTTTAAGGTGCAGAGGTTTTTAATATGAAAATAAGTCATACACTTCCCTGTTTCCAGGTCCTTTTACCTATTTAATTATATGTGTTATACTATGTTATGTTATACCTAAACCTGTGTAATTGTACGTATTATACGTAATGTATGTACATATATATAAAATACATGTATACAAGTATATACATACAGATACATTCTAAAAAGTACCATCACAGTGGGCACATATGGTATATACTGTTCTGAACATTGGGTATTTTTAATTCTGCCTACTGAGTATTTTTTGATTATCATTCCTTATTAGTACACATAAAAGTACCTCATCCCTTTTAACAGGCGCATAGTAGTCTATGCCCCTATTACAGTATATTTACTTGTAACTGTTCGTATTGTTTTTTATTTTTTGCTATTAAAGTAGTGTTTCATCGAATTCTATGTTACTATATAGCCAGAAAAATAAATAGCATTTTTTTAATCTTGGATTGGACTAGCGTGTCTCAGTGTCTGAGCTCTCCAAAGGGCTATGTGTAGTTGAAATTTTGCCATTACTTGGATTTGCTTTTAATCAAGATGTTCAGTTAATTTAAAAATTAGATTTAATTTTAAAATCTCAATATTCATGGCAGTCATTTGATTTTATATTTGTCAGGAGGGAACTATAAAATTTTTAAGGGTGATTAAACTAAAAGGTCTTTAAGACTTCTCAGTTCTTTTTAAAAATATCTTTTAGGGGCTTCTGGGTGGCTCAGTCGGTTAAGTGTCTGCCTTTGGCTCAGCTCGTGATCCCAGGGTCCTGGGATCGGGCTCCCTGCTCAGTGGGGAGTCTGCTTCTGCTTCTCTCTCTACCCCTCCCCCTGCTTGTGCTCTTGTACCCTCTCTCTCAAAAATAAATAAAATCTTTAAAAAAATAAAAATATCTTCTAAAATAACCTAACATACTAAAATAAAATTAAATTTAAAAAAATTAATTATTTTACTCTGTATTTCTTACTGTGTAATGAGATTAGTCCCGTTGATAGGTAAGCCATATTTTTTCCCAGAACATGGTAAAACAGGTTTTTAAAGATACTGCTTCAGCATCCTTCTGTGCCCGTTATTTTCATCATTAAAATAGCCTTGGTAAAGTCTCTTTTTTTGCAATGCAGGATTTACTATAGCACATATCAAATGAGACAATAGTTGTATACCTACTTTGAAAACTTAAAAGTGCTCTTGAAATGCAAGATGTACTAATAATGTTTTGTTATATTTGGAAAGCTTTCACAGAAAGAGGCTTGAATTTTTCCACTCTATTTGAAATTGGTGCTCGTTCTTGAAAAGATTTACCCACTTGCAAAAAATAACATACTACAAAGAGTAAAGAAGAATGAAGAATGATTACGTTCAATGGAGATCCAGACCACAGTGGAAAATTACATAGCATGTAGTACAAAGTCTGTCATGTTACGTTTTCATTCATAGTCTTAGGGGCATCAATTGTATTTCACGGCTATCTTCATATTACATATACTTACTGGAGGGGGAGAAATAGATAAAATTCTTAAGTGTTCATTTGTTGACCACCTAATTTTTTAAAAGTTTCATAGTTTGTAAAATGCTTAAGCTCAGTGTGAGTGTTGGCATCATCAGGAAGGTTCTCTAAAAAGCACAACTTACCATTGTAGATAATCAGATAGGTCTTATCATTTCAACACCATTTACGAAAACTGGCAAAGTAGCTGTTCTAGGAATTGCATGACTGTGACTCTCTAGCTCTCAGAGATATCCACTGTTGACATAATTCTGAGAAATGTAACTTTGATTTACAGACAGTATCCTGGCTATGACTACTCGCAGCAAGGCCGATTTGTCCCTCCAGACATGATACAGCCACAACAGCCATACACCGGGCAGATTTTTCAGCCAACTCAGGCATACACTCCAACGACATCTCAGCCATTCTATGGAAACAACTTTGAGGATGAGCCACCTTTATTAGAAGGTAGGATTGGTTGCAACAGTTCATAGTATTCTGTAGTGTCCACCTGGTCGTGAAAATATATCTTCGTTTGGAGAACTTGTCCTTTCCTTTAAAAGAATAATATAGAAAAAAAGAGATATGAAACCACATTGAGCCATAGGGGACCAGATTTTTTTATAGATCTTTATAAAGTGAAATTATGTCGGCATGTGAGCCTTGACTTTGACTTCACATTACTGATTAAATTCTGTCAGTGGAAGAAATGAAAGGAAATAGCATGGTAATGTGATTATTTTACATGGAAGAAGCTGGCAAAACTAGTAACATGACTGAAAAGTATGATGTTTTTCAAATTGTATTCCCATAAAAAAATGTAAACCCATTAAGCCACAGTTCTGTATACTTTTTTGAGGGGGTTGGATACAGTTTCAAAGTCTAATGAAAACTATGAATACTCTTCTCAGAAGAATGCACACCTGTGCATAGAAACATAGTTTCATATACAATTTCATAGCATCTCCAGATATTCCTGAAGCCCCAGGTAAAGAACCCCTTACTGTGAATGAAGACTGGTATTGAGGACTAACCAAAATGTCTCATATTGCTAGATTCTCTTTTGATGCTGTGTTTCTTTTTGTCTCCTATTGCAGCGTAGATTCTGGTAAACTAAAGGTGTGTCACAAATCGTAATTGACTCTCTTCTTTTCCTTTTTTTTAGAATTAGGTATCAATTTTGACCACATCTGGCAAAAAACATTAACAGTGTTACATCCATTAAAAGTAGCAGACGGCAGCATCATGAATGAAACAGATTTGGCAGGACCGATGGTTTTTTGCCTTGCTTTTGGAGCCACATTGTTACTGGTAAGATTTTAGTTTGAATTCTCAGTGTAAGTTTAGAGAACGATCTTTCAGTGTTCCACCAGGAGCCAAGTTTGAGACTCTGTTTATCAGATCTTGCATGTGTTTTGAATGATATTAAGTTGCTGGAATATATACGCATTCATGACTTCTCCATTGATAAAAAATGTCATATATTTAGAAATAATTTTTTGTTCCAAGAAAATGTCTAATTATTAAGGGAAAAAAACAGTTACGTGTAGCTTCAGTCCCTCATCAAAATTTCTTCTTTTTAGAAATTGACAAAATTTTTTAGCCTATTTCTCTTTTATTTATTTATATATTTTAATGATAGCTTTTTTTTTAAAATCTGTGGACTTTGTGTGGTGTTTTGTTATTATAATGGTGCTGGTTGTTACTTTCCTTTATATTATTTTAACTTTTAATGAATTGGAACATTAAAGGACAAGACATTTTACTGCCTATCTCCTACCTCCCTACAAATGTTAAAGTATATTGAAAATGAATAGTTGTAAAGATAATTTGTTAATATTTGTTGTATTTTATCTTATGTCTCTGAATTAGAAGGGATAAATGATGTAATGGATAGAAGATGGGATTTTTTAAATTTTTTTATTGTTATGTTAATCATATATTGCATCATTAGTTTTTGATGTAGTGTTCCATGATTCATTGTTTGTGCATAACACCCAGTGCTCCACACAGAATGTGCCCTCTTTAATATCCATCACCAGGCTAACCCATCCCCCCAACCCCCTCCCCTCTAGAACCCTCAGTTTGTTTTTCAGAGTCTGTGGTCTCTCATGGTTCATCTCCCCGTCCAGCTTACTCCCCTTCATTCTTCCCCTCCTGCTAGAAAAAGATGGGATTTTTAGTAAGAAAAGCTGGGCATCAGTTCAGTGCTCCTGCTCTGTCCTGGAGCAAGCCGTTTCATCCTTCAGCTCCCTCTGATAGATAATCCTATGATTCCCATTTCACAAGATTGTTTACAGATTATAACCAAGATGGTTATATGAGGACCCTGAAAAATTTTAAAGCGCTGTACGTGTATGAGGTTTTATTATTTCTACGTTAGTGAGTCCATTGGTGAACTCAGCTGAACCTTTTGAAACTTCTACACTCTCATTTATAAATAGTGAGTCTAACAAAAAGGATGAGAATTTTTCCATGTAACATAATCTTTAGAGGCATTCTCATGATTGAGTTTTATATGTCCAGAATCTGACAAACCAGGAAGTTTTTAAAATCTTCTCTGGACTGATTTTCGTCACAGTATGACCTGAATACAATGTTTGTTCATATATCACGACTGAGAGTACTGTGACAGCAAGTTACCTAACTTATACTGTCTTAAGTCTGTTCATTAATGTCTTTTACAACAGCATAATTAAGTTTTCTTGTTTTTTTGTTTGTCAAAAGACTGTATAAATCCACCAACAATTTGGAAAAATAATGAAAGAAAAATATATCTTCCATTATATTTCTCTTGCTTGTTAATCAGTTTTCTTTTCTCCTCCGCTTCCCACAGAACCACAGTGTCCTGCTTATCTTGCCTTCCTTTCTCTTAGCTTCTTTAACAGCCTTATAAAGTGAATGATGAAATTGTTTCTGCTGTTACAAAGATTGCAACTACGACTACCAATGAGAGTAAATTGCTTCGGGGCAATTTTGGTGCTATTAGCTGCTTTCAAGTAATATTAGATATTTTCCAAACATTCTGCAGGGCTTTCTGTCTTGTCTCTGTAGTTTATTTGCTTAAAATCAGCTAGATTTCTTTTTAGAAGTCTACTACTTAAAGGTGATTGTACCATGATTTTGTATCTTTCTTTGCTGAATTGCTCAAATACTAACTGGAAAATGAAAAACCAAATATCTGTGTATTGGGAAGTAGATACTTCAGATTTCTTGAGAGAGATATGAAAGACAATCTGTGTTTTACTCTTCTGCATAAAGAATAGATGCCTCTATAGATTTTGATGCTTACAAATTGAATATCTTCTTACATGCACCATTTTAGGTGAAATAAGACCAAAAAGAACTTACTTTCTTCCCCTTAACCTATAATCTTTTTTTTACCCATAGGCTGGCAAAATCCAGTTTGGCTATGTATATGGGATCAGTGCAATTGGATGTCTAGGAATGTTTTGTTTACTAAACTTAATGAGTATGACAGGTGTTTCATTTGGGTGTGTGGCAAGTGTCCTTGGATACTGTCTTCTTCCCATGATCCTACTTTCCAGCTTTGCAGTGATATTTTCCTTGCAGTAAGTACTGATCTTTATTTTGGGTATTGATTGACCAGTTCTCTGTAATAGGATTTATCTCACCATCAGTTTAAGATTAATCACTGATTCAGCAAACATGAGCTATAGTGCCTGTTGTGAATGAGGTCTATACTACATGCTTTTCAGTGGTGAACAGTGGATCTGAGAATACATTTTAAAATCTTTTATACCATCTCTGCTTTTATCTGTAATAAAGAATTTCACTACTTTTGTGTTTACTTACCAGTGTCAGTAAACCGAACAGTGGTGATTGTTAACTAAAATATTGCATGAAAAATTCAGGTGGTTAAAATTATACTTACCGTCTTTGATATTTTTTAGACTGTGTCTGGTTTCTTAAAGATGTTGGGCATATGCTAAGTGAATGAATAATAAACACATACTCTGTGTTTGGCAGCTTTTTAGCTGAAAGCAAAACATTCTTTTTATGGGAAGAGGCTGTTACTAGCCTGCCATGTTCTCAGCTGTACTTGTAAGCAGTTTTAAATATGTAATTGTTAAATAACATTTTAGGTAAGGTTAAAAAGAAAGGTGTAAATTCCTGTTGATGAATTCTCTCCTCTTGGCCAGTGAGCAGGTTCTCGCTCAACAGTTCAGGCTCCTCCTTGTGGCTAGTGCGAGGCACAACCAGTGATGGGCATTGGTTGCACTGAAGAAAGGAGAGGTGGAGGGGAAGAGCATGCATCAGCTGTTTGATGCTAGGCATTTGGCAAGATGATGGATTCACAGCGTTCTTGATTTGTGTAAAAACGCTTCAGATTTTGTGTAGAAATTGTTCCACCCTTTTCATTTGTGGAGATTGGTACATATATATTTGAATTGTACAAAAGAGACTTTCTCCCCAAGCGGTATTTTCTCACCAGGGCAGTTTTGCTCTCAGGGGCCCTCAGGCAGCGTCTGGAGGTAATTTTGGTTTTCGTAGCTATGGGGCGTGCAGAGCTGCTACCGGTACCTTACAGCTAAAGGCCAGGGGTTCTGCTCAACCACCTAACAATGCACCGAACACCCCTTCACAGAAAAAGTGCATTCATCCCAGGTTGTCAGTAATGCCAGAGTTGAAAAACCTAGCTCCTCTGGTAACAGGAGCAAAATGTAATTATAAATGAGCTTTTTCTCACTTCATTGAATGTGGATGTGAATAATTGAGCATCACTGAATTCACTGTGAGGTACATTATTTTAAGATTTGAAAAAAAATCTTGATCTTTTCTGCAGATGTGTACAATGTGGATTTAAAATGCCTTTTTTTAGAATTGGTTGTTGTTGTATTCTTACATAACTAATCTCATCTACTGCCTTTTTCCCCCTCCCCGTTTTTCCTTGTCGGTTACAGAGGAATGGTAGGAATCATTCTCACTGCTGGAATTATTGGATGGTGTAGTTTTTCTGCGTCCAAAATTTTTATTTCTGCATTAGCCATGGAAGGACAGCAACTTCTAGTAGCATATCCTTGTGCTTTGTTATATGGAGTCTTTGCCCTAATTTCCGTTTTTTGAACTGAATTTATCTGGCATGTGGACATCATTGGGCCAAAAAGGACTTTGAACTCTTAAATTGGACCAGCGAACTGCTACAGTGCAACTCTCATGCAGACCTAACATTTGACTGTTGGAGCAATGGAAGTAAACATGTATCTTTTGTTCATTTTTATAGAACTTTTGAATACTATGTTTGATTTGTCTGCAGTATGACTAGCTTTAAGTGTTTGTGCTTATACAAATAAGAAGTGCTATTTCTCTCCTGTTCCTGCAGCCTTTGAAAAACAAATTTTTTCCTTGCAAATTACATTAAGATGTTTTTAATAGATTTTTATCAACTGTGGGAAACTAACCACACAAGTAATAATCTTTCTTAGAAACAGCCCAGTCTTAGTTAAGAAGACAGGAGACTTATTGCAGAAATATTTTTCCAAGGGATTAGGAAAGAAAAATTGCCTATATTCTCAAGTTAGATGCACATGAAGCAAAAAGTGATCCCAAAGTAGAATTTACGAGTTTGCACTTCCAAAATTTGACGTTCTTTTAAATTATCTCATGGAGTTTTTGCTAAAATTCAACGAGACAAGAAGTTCATAGTCTGCTTTATTATAGACAGGAAATGTGAACACCTGTTAAGATTAGCATTAACTAAACCATAGTGACCCAGACTGGCCACATTAATGTTCATAGTTGGATCTGCATATTTCCTAGGAAAAAGAAAATCATTAACCTTTTTTTGAGAAAAATATTTAAAATGTCACAATTTCAGTACTGCAGTTATCAATGTAAAATGCATTTGATGCTTAGTAATTAAAATTTTCCCAATTTTAACTGCTGTTGAGTTGACTTTTGCTGTTTTCAGTATCACATTTTCTTTAACTAGGTTCTGGTTTTAACTTGTATTCCTGATTTATCCTAAGTTTTAAGAACAGAAATCATTTAGTATAAAAATCAGAAAAAAAAAAGGATTAAGTGAAAGGCAATTTGAGTTACAACATTATTTCCTTGTATTAAATTTATTTGGTTAATGTCGTGCTCTCTTGCCAGAGAATCTGTAGGAAAATGCTGTATCCTGTATTTTGATCATTTGCTTTTTCTGAAAAAACTGCCTCTGATTTTGGACAAGCTCAGTTACACTTATGAGAAAGGTGCCCTGTGGGGAGGAAAGTGTTGCCTTTTTTAAAAAAGGAGAATTTTAGACTAAGTAAGAAAACACCAAACTGATGTTAATTGTTGGTTTTAAAGGTAGTGTTCAATCAAAAAGGAGGTTAATTTAATAAACATATTTCTTATAAGATCATGATTTCTAATCTCTGGAATCATGTAAATTTGTTTTTCTTCATTAATACTTAATCTTCTAGAGGAATCCTCTCAGTAATAATTCATTTCTGGCTGGGTTTTCAAACTTACCAAAGTGTTTTAGAATATTTTTTATTGTAATCCGTGGGTAGCATCTTTTTTGCCTCTTTCAGTTTAGTTTTATAAGTACACTAATCTTGTTAAGGCAGATATAATGCGTGCCTTCTGTTAATATCCAGTTTTTCCTAATGAACAGGATAGATGATGCTTTGGGAATTAAATTTTCTCACTGTTGATTAATCTCAGACCATTAATCTTCAGCCAGATTCCCCAAATTGTTTTCTTATTTTTTGCCTCTCCCACCCCCAAGATAATTTTTAATTTAAATCAATGTTGAGAGATTTTTGTTGTTAGTTGTCTTATTTAACTCCGAAGTGATTAGGTACAGAACCATCTTATATAAGCAGTTACTCTGTCAAAACAGCTATACAGTGGAGTTGTGTTTAATGCAAGAGCTTAGTTTTAGAGTTTGGTACCTGAAGAGTCATGTATAGCCAAAGTTTCCCTTGTAAAAAAATTTTTCTTTAAAATACAATGTATGTAGTTGTATTTATGCATACTTTAAAAGCTGAAAAACTATTTCAAAAAGCTATGTGTGGTGAATTTTTTCTGTGGCATTGTAGTAGATTTTTGTTTCCACAGTGAAGTTCCAGGACGAGCATCTAGCTTGCTTTTAGGGCCCGTTTTGTACCAAAAACATACACATACCATTAAATACTAGAGAGAGCCGAGCATAGCTACAGGCTCCCTTAGTGATTGCTCCTGAGTAACAAACTCACTGTAAAGGGGTTTTCAGGCTCTCTCCCTCAGGCTATGGTGTCGTTTGCTTATGCATGCCTTTATGCCAAGGACAGACAGTTGCTTTTCTGTGTGGTATACGTGTATATTTTATGACTTTTAATACCATGTTAGAGTGCCATTTTTACCAGTGGGTGCTTTAAAGAGCTATATAACTAGGCCTGTAGGAATAGGCATTCTTTCTCCAGGTACTGTTATAAAGATAGTGCAAAATTCTATAAATCGTAAAATGCTACCTGTTGTCACATACTATGCATCCAATCAAAGTGAATTTTAAGAAATGTATCTAATGACATATTTTGGGTAGAATTTAAGTACTGCACATTTGACGTTTTGCAAGTTTATTTGTAACCTTAATGGGCATTGCTCAACTCAAATATACTCCAAATCTAGGAAGGACAGTTATCTCCGAAGCTCAAATTATACAATTATTTTTATAGTATTTGTTACCTACAAAAGAGCCTTTCCTTTCTGAAATTAGGCACTTTTTTCCTTGTAAATGGAAGAATTTAGAACTTTGGGCAAAAGGAGAACTATAGAAATTGAAATCTTATCCAATAGGGTACTCTGACCTAGTTGTGGAAAATTGTGGGAAGTCAGGACCACATTTGGAGTTCTGCCTTTTGTCATATAGAGCAGAGCGAATATAATGACTCAGACAATTTGCTTAACTTGCCCTGTAGCAGAAATTTTATTTTTATTTATATATATCTATATGTATATTTATGTATATATATATACATGTATGTATGTATATACCTCACAAGGTGTTTAGCCTTTCATAAAATATTTCCAAAAGTTTTCCAAGAAATATAGAATGGTACAGATCACAGCATGAAGAATAGCACTGGGTTTTCAAAACTCCATGAGAGCAGGCTTCTACCCAAATAATGCTCCAAGTTAAATCTATCCTCACAAACTATCCCCTGATTCATTTTGTGATGTCATGTCAAATTCTAACTGCTGGTTACCAAGTGATCTCAATTTTTATAAATTCTAATTTATTTGGAAATGAAAGCTTAAAGGATTTCTTAAGCAATTTCATCTAATGATATGCTTGTTTCAAAATAGGAACTTTAAGAATGAAACATTTAGAATTTGGCAAAAACAAAGTACTTTTTCAAAGAGTTACAATAATTAATGGGAGATTCTTTTTTCTTCTCACGATGTATTTAGGATTTGGGGGAAGGAATGGCAATAACAAGATACCAAGGTTTATTGTGAATCCTGTAAGGAAACATTGGATCGTGTGCTTTATGAATAGATAAAAATGATCTATCATTAGCTTGTCAAGAATACGGAGTTTACTTTCAAACAGCCTGAGTAAACGTGTCCTCATCACCACTCTACAATCTGCTATTATTATTTTATACCACCAATGAAGAAATAATTGATTTTTAACTCTACTCTGCCACCATCCAAATTATTGAAGTTTGAATTTTAATATAGCTATTACTTGAATTTCATTAAGCTGCTTTCTTCATTAATAACTAAATATTCATAATTGGGCAGTAGGTAATATAAAACATTAAATATTAAACTATTGATTTCTAGGGATTGGCAGAGTACTTAGTTAAAAGTGTTTTATATTACCAAATGTATATCTCTGAACTGTGACTATGCAAACTGAAGAAAGAAAGCTCGTAGTGTACAGTTAGGATTTTTGCATCAAGATAGGAATACTTTTACCCTTGTGCACCAAGTTCCTACTTTAGTTAATGAAGAACATTATCTGCTGATGGAGCACAGTGTCCTTTGTTTGTGCAAATAAATTAAAATAATTACATACTCAAATGAGGACTAATTAAATACAGAGCTGTTCTCCTAATTTAAAAGCACAAATACTTTCTTGAGCACATTAGGTTCTGAAAATCGGATATTACGTTTTGTGTGAGCCTAACTGATTAGGCTTACCTTGCATATATAAATTTGTTTTATTTCTGAAACTACCACTAAATCTGATAGCATGTGGGATGATTAATTATGCATTAAGGTGTTTAAAATAGCTTTTCAACACTAGCAGCACAAAAAGAATTTTAAAAATGAGAAGATAATGAAATGCTCAGTATATACATTTAAGATACTTAAAAATTTATATACCTACTTGGCTTACTCTGATTATCTTAAAAGTAGACAAAGCAATATGGTTATTTCATTTTTTTTCTTCAGGTAAATATAGTTCAAAAGTCCTTGTAAAATTTCATGTTAAATTTGCTTATATTTTTCAGTTTTGTGATCTTTGATAATGCTATAGGTCTTGATAGTCCTTTCTTTAGGCAGCCAATGGTCCTAAAAGTCCTACTTTGTTATATGTGTTTTTTTCCAAAATAGGAATATCTTTATTTCCTTTTCCTGTTACATGCCATCATTATGATAAAGAATAATACCTCTATACGGCAATAGAAAGGAGCAGCGGTTTATTGATAAGATGTTTTAATAGGAATGACCCTCAGAAACATGATGCTAAGAAAAAAAAGCCCTATTATAGGAAAGACCACATATCCATTTATATGAATTTCTAGAAAGGAAACCTGTAGGGACAACAAATTAGTAGTTGTCCAGGGGTAGAAATGGGAATTGATTGTTCAGGAGCAGGAGGGAGCTTTTTGAGTGATCCTGGTTGCACAACTGTATGTTTTTTAAAACCATTAAAGGGTACCCTTAAAATGTGTTCGATTTTATGATACGCTATTAGTATGGAGGGTGAGAATGGGAGGTAGAGGAAACTGCTAGAACATCTGTATATTTAGAGTTGAAGAGAAAAGAAGGAAGAGGAATCCTAAGATAGATATTCATAGAGGAAAAAACAGTAAAGAACTTTTGACCAGAGGAAAAAACATTGAGATACCAAGGAAGAGAGACTGCCACCCGTTCCGAATTTCCCTCCCCACCTAACTCCCTTCAGATTGATTGGTTTGCATTTTAGCAGACCCCACACAGGTGTCCTCTTCTCCCCGCCTTGTACCCCCAGTGGCTTGTTCCACGTGAATACACACGTGCACACTCCTCTTTTTTAAAATTTTTGTTAAAATCCTATAATGAAATGCATTTTATTAATTTGGTGGTTTTACTGTATTCACAGTGTACAACCATCATCACTCTCTAATTTCAGAGTATTTCCATTACCTCACAAAGAATCCCCACAACCCCCACACTTCTCACTTTCCCACCTTCCATACCCTGGCAACCGGTAGTTATTTTCTGTCTCTGCGTTTGCTTATTCTGGACATTCCATAAGAAGAGAAGCATAAAATGTGGCCTTTTGTTTCTGGCTTCTTTCACTTGGGGTTCTATTGTGGACATCATATATGTTGAACATTGAAATTTTCTTCATTCTTTTTCCTGGCTAGATACCATTTTATTAAATGGCCAGAATTTAATTTACTTCAGCAGTGCCCTATTGTCAGACAGTTGGGATCTTTGTACGTCTTTTAACCATTTTGAATAGTGCTGCATTGGTACTGGCATCTTCCATTATTACAGTGCCATATTTGCTTTTTATAGTGCTCAGGTTAATAATTACTTAAATGCAGAATTTATTTTATTCCCTAATAGTTCTGTTTAGTATGAGTCTAGTTTTTGATTTGTTGAAGCATGCAAGTCACATCTATGTTTGTACAAGCATTGCTCTGTGATTCTCTATTACCTCAGCTTTTTTATACTACTCTTAAGGAGTGGGATGTGAACACTGGTAAAAGTATCATGTCGCGCCCACACTTCAAATTATTCCTACATTAGAAGGGAAGACTTCATTCAAACTGAGCTGCTTTTTTTTTTTCTTGCCCATTTAGAAGAGTCAGTCTGACAGTGCCATTTTAAGGTCACTGTTTTTACATAGCTTTTTTTTTTTTTAAAGTTCTGAAATATGCCCATTTTAATTTCTCCTTCAGTGGATCTTTGTGCTCATCTAATTTACTCATTTCAGAACATCCCTACCATTTAACTCAATTGTGCTTTAATTATATCAGTACTCATGTTTAGAGAGAATATCAAATATATGGTATGATCTGAAAGTGACTCTGCTCAAACTAGGCCTTGTTACCCAATTTGTTCCTGTTTCAATTCCCAGGAGTTGAATTTTATCATGATAGCAGTCATAAAGACTAAAATCAACATCTCTGCTTCAGACATCTGCAGAAATCTGTTATATCAATTTTTATTGAGCTTTAAGAGTTGAATTACTTAATAAAATTATTTAAAATACTTTTCTTTTGCTTGTTTTTTGTTTGCATGGAGTTGTTTGTTTAGAGGGTATTTTTTGCTTAGGTGTTGTATTTATAGTGTTTTATAGCTTCCTTTTTTTTTAAGATTTTATTTATTTGACAGAGTGTGAGCACAAGCAGGGGGAGTGACAGGGAGAGGGAGAAGCAGGCTTCCCACTGAGCAGGGAGCCCGATGCAGGCTCCATCCCAGGACCCTGGGATCATGACCTGAGCCAAAGGCAGATGCTTAACTGAGCCACCCAGGTGCCCTATGCCTTGCTTTTTTAAAGCACTTTTTAAAAAACACTGTTTCTGAACTGTTTAAATGTGGTACATATTTATCACTGCATGAGCAGTCCTATTGAACAGCATCTTCCAGCTTAAATGCCGATTCAGATACTCCTTGCATGTCTAGGTCTGTCACAAGGTCATGCTTAACCTAGGCTCAGTTTTTAACCATCTCTTCAGACTGTATTTTATTCTGACTGGTCTAGGTCACAATCTTCCTCGGATAACATGGCTTTGGCTTTTTTTTTTTTGGCTTTGGCTTTTTCTATAAAAAATTGAATCATATTTATGGTTTAATAAAAGATTAAACTGCATCTACAATGAGAGGAATGTTGTTTAAATATGGCTCTCCTTGATCCATCTACTTTGAACCAAAATTAGAATTTAATATTTGACATAAGAGTGGTACTGACTTTCTGTTTTTATTCATATCAGAAAAATAAGAGAGAATCATTTATGAACAAACCATGGAACCTCTGTCTTAACCAGGATCCCCCCTAGAGGCAGAACCAGAGCTGAGCTGAGAGCATGAAAGTCAAGACTGAATTGAAGGTGATAGCAGGGAATCTGAGGCCCTAAGAGAATCAGCAGGGGGAAGGTTGGAGAGATTGTGCTAACATGTACTAGGAATTTTTTCTACTTATGTTATATGAACAATGATACAAAATTTTTAGTGTATCAGAATACAGCCTGTTTACATTATTGGTGTAAAAGCCATGAGTCCTAAAAGTAAATCAAACAGCAGCAAGGTATGTTAATTTTGTAAATCAATTTTGTCAAGGAAGTCATACGTAAAGCAGTTTTTCAACATCCAGGCTACATAGGGCAATTCTTGCTGATACAATCATGTTTGCAGAACCTCTCACAAATTCATTTTAGCCCTAGGGTTGGGAAATTTCTCTTCCTCACTAATTTAAATTGCTCATGCTGCAATTAGAGTTTCAGTCTTCTTGCTCTTTCTTTATTGGAGACGGGCTCAGGTCACCATCCTCTTAAGACTGGGGCAGGGAACCTGTGGTTCCTGGCCAAGATCTGGAAGACAGTATCCATTCAATACCATCCTAATGCTCTTCATTTCATCTGCCCCCTTCCTCTGCCATGCTGGGTGTGCTCTGGCTGCTGGTTCTGCTCCAAACATAGTTTTTTCCACATTGGCAATTATAAAATTCAGATTCAGAGCAGAGCTGATGAAATAGTTTCAGAGCTATAAAAAATAGGCAGGTCATCAACATTTTTAAGAGAAATGTATCTACTGCCCAGGGTACGGCTTCTATCCTTGCCTTTCTGTCTCTATGCTTTTGGTGTCGAGTTTATTCCAATTCTAGTTGACCCTGATCCAGAAATGAGATGTATTTGTAGCATTTGTTGTGCATGTCAAAGTTTTATGCTGCCTATTCTCAGTTCTTTAACTTCTCTAAGTGATGGGGAAAATACTCTTGATCTCTCTTTGCAAGTGATACAGGGAAGAAATAAGGCCCTTGCTTGAAGTTTTCCTGGTTTCCTGGTTCATTGACTGGGGAAATGCTTCCCTGCCTTGCTCAATGAGCTTGTCCCATTGAATGCAGCTCCAGACTATTAAGTTCCTACTGTGAACAAAGTCCTGTTTTTGGCTTCCTTCTTACAAGCTTAAATATTCTCTGCTTTAATGCTTTTACTCACAACTTAACTTTCTTTTTCTGATTGCCCTTGGACTCTTCTCTAGATCCTTCCCAAATTCTTTAATTGTGTAACCCAGCCCAGGACTTGCATGTTTCAAGCACCTAGTGAAAAGTATCTAAACGGTCACCTGGCACTTCTTTTTGTGTGGCTGAGAATGACATGTTTCATGTGTGCTTTTTTAATGGGGATTTTTTTTTATTGTATTATGACATATGTAGAAAATTTCCCAGAATATAAGTGTCCAGCTAGTGAAATTTTTTTTTAAAGATTTTATTTATTTATCTGACAGAGGCACAGCGAGAGAGGGAACACAAGCAGGGGGAGTGGGAGAAGGAGAAGCAGGCTTCCCGCTGAGCAGGGAGCCTCTGATGTAGGGCTCTATCCCAGGACCCTGGGATCATGACCTGGGCTGAAGGCAGACGCTTAACGACAGGCACCCAGGTGCCCCATCCAGCTAGTGAATTTTCACAAAATGAGCACAGTCACATGACTGGATCAAGAAACAGACCTCAGAGCGTCTCAGCAGCAGCCCCTCACAGGTCCCCATCCACATTCTTCCTGTCCTCCCCTGCTGAGTCCGATTTATGACCACTGTGATGGAGCATCACAATCCTGGCAGTTTTTTGTGTATGCTTTTGAACTGTGAGCCGAGAATGGAAAATACATACCTTAGCACTAGCCCTGCTAATCATTGGTGAGACCTTGATTATGTCATTTTGTACTTTAATTTTCTCTCTATAAAATGAAGAACTTGTATGAGATTTAAGGCATTTCACTTCTAAAATACAGTGTATAATATTGTTATATATGTTATGCATATAACTTTTGAGTTGGAAATAAAATCTCAGTCATATTCAAAAAGAATATATTGGCATGGGAAAGTGTTCCATATATGTGTATATATATATTTTTTAATACCTATATATATTTTATAATTTTATTAGCTGTATGAAATTATATATAGAAGTATATATAGAATATCTTTTTTTAAAAAAAAACATTTTTCACCTGGCACAGGTATTTTATTAAGTGAGGGAATTAATGACTAGATGCTCTTTTTTTCAGAGCTCTTGAATTGATTGGAAGAAGTTTTAACTATACCCTAGAAGGAGAACATGATTTTGCCCTGATAAGTCCTAATGTAATTTTTAGCTTTTAAATATTTTGTCCTTCTAATTTAATTGCATGAAAAAATATCAAACAGGCACATCACCCATAGGCCATTAGAGTAATCCCTTTTTTGGGGGGTTTATCAGTGCCCCTCTCAATCTTAAAAAAATAATCTAATTCCCTCTAAGGTACCAAGGACTTCCCATCTATTTTAGCACTGGCCTCCTGTGGTATAGCATTACTCTTCTCGAAAAATCCAGTAGCCATTTCCTTAGTTCAATCACTAAAATATCTTGGACAAAATAAAAGCTGTGCTACTCTTGAGAGCAGCAATTACGTCCATTTCAGCAACATGGGAAGTACAGGAAAAACCAGCGTGGCTCTCAAAAGTCAAAGCCAGTAAAAGAACAGGAGGGATTTTTTTTTTTTTGGTTCTTTATTAATAAAATTGATTTTTATACTTTGAATATGTAACATAGAATAAGATAAAAAGTATAATATAATAAATACCCTTGTACTCTACCTGCAGATTGAGATGTAAAAACATTAAGTACAGTTGAAATACCCTGTGTATATTCTAACTGCAGCCCATCTCTTCCCAGGAGAGTTACTAATATTCTGAATTTTAGGCTTATCATTTTCAGCTTTCCTTTACATTTTTACTATGCATGTGTTGTGTCTGTCCTTAAACAATGTAGGATTATCTAGCAAATTTGTTTCCTTTCATATAAATGACATCACCCTGTTTTTCCTGTGTAACTTGCTTTTTTCACTCCTGAGTTTCTGAGATACAGCTATGTGCATACTTCGTGAAACTCCATTTACTAGTATGTAGTATTTCATTAACATATTTCAGTACACTGATCCATTTTCCTGCTATGAACGTTAGGCTTGTCTCCAGCTGCTTGCTTTTACAGACTGGTGTATGAACAGTCCTATGCCTGTCTTGTGTTCATGTGTGCGAAGTTTTGCCTAGGGACCTCTGTAGGGTTCAGGGGCTCCATGTTTGCCTTCATGCCTTGCATCTGTCTTACCCCAAAGCCTTAAGACCAGCCTCAGTATTTTCTTCTAAGCATGTTAAAGTTTTGCTTTTCACATTTAATTTTTTTTTAGTCCACCGGTATATGAAGTAAGGATCCAATTTTGTTTTTTCCCATGTATGATACCAGTTGTTTCATAACCATTTCCCCAACAGTCTGTGCAGAAAAGGGACACTGAAGCTAACCATAAGGCACTTTCTAGGTTAGCACTAAAAGGAATGGAAGGAAAAAAAGAACACCCCCTTTCCCGCCTTTGAAGACAGGAGTCTTTCTTTAAAATGTGTCTACCTTTTCCTCCCTCCTCTGGCCAGTCTCTCTGCTCTCACCTACATGGAATTGGCTTCATTAGTATGAGATACATGAGTTAGAGGAAGCCATGCCTTGGGATACTGTTACTTCTGATCTCCTAAACCAAAGCTCTCCAGACTTCTCCTGTAAAAGGCCACATAATAAATACTTTAGACTCTCTAGGCCAAGAGGCAAAATCAAGGATAGTATGTATAGTGTGTGTGTGTGACATATATATATAATATATGGCGTATGTATTGCTGTATAAGTATCAAAAAAAAATTTCCACAAAATTTTTGACAAAATAAAAACTGTAATAATAATTGAGTACAATTTTTGATAACACAGGTCTACAAATGTGTGGAATGGAATTCTTACTGATGATCTAATTTAGTTTATTCCTCCTAACAACCCTGATCAGGTAGATATTCCTACCAATGTTTCATCCATAAGGAAAATGAAGTTCACACAAGGTTACCCTGAGACATCATTCGAGCCTAGCTCCAGAGCTTGTGCTCTTAACCCTCATAGAGTTTTCATGGGGAGATCGATGTTAAGTTTTGTTTTAAACAGGAAGAAATGGAAGTGCAGGGGTTCAGTAGCTTGGACAGGTAATACAGATTACCATAGGGCTATTTCAAAGCCATGTTCTTTCCCTTCTGACTATTCTACTGCTTTAAAATTTCCAGTAATCTCAGGGATAATGGCTACAATTAACAAATCAGGTCCCAAGTTATGGTACCGTTTTAATTGAAATGTTTTCATACAGAAATCAACTCTACATTTTTTTCTTTTTAATTATATAAATTGTAAATGGACATATAAAAATAACCCCATAAAATACTGAAGGGTATTCTATGAAAGGTAAAAAGTGAAATTTATTAATTCATTTTTTTGTCTTCTTCCATTTGTTCTCTCCTTATTTCTCTCTTATTTTTCTCTCATTTTATCTCCCTCCCCTTGTGTGTGTGTGTGTGTTGTAAGAGCTGTTCAGAATAGAATAAAGCAGTACATGCTCAAGAGTAGAATTTAAATCCTAGAGACGTAAAGGTGCTGTTATTGACCCAGTGCAGTAGGAATCTCAAAACTGTTACGCATTCTTTTAATGGGTAAATGAGTTTTAGTTTCCTGGCATCAAATCAGTGTTCAACAGGTGTTTACTGAATGACTAGTATGTGGTAGATTCTGAGAGTTACAAATGAAAAAACACCTACCTCTGCCTTCAAGGAGCTCACAAGCTAAGGAGATTCTAACAAAGTGAACTTGAAAGTAAAGGGAAAGCCTAAGTAAATTCATCCAGGGCAGAGATTGTGTCATGGGTCTGGCACCTTAGATCCTTTTTTAAGAAAGATACAGGTTAATTGATGATATCAGTTCCCATTGAGTGATGCCTTTGATAGGCAATAAATCCGATTAACTTCAACTTGATAAAACAAATCGACAAAAGCATAATCACTATATGCATACTTGACTTCAAGTGTGTATTTAAAAATGTGTTTTGGTGTGAAATCAACAGCTAAAAGGTACTTGTCGCATACCATGTGCAGACCCCCTGCCACACGTGTCACTCTCGTGTCTCCTTTAAAGATCACATCCAATTAGGTTGGTATTATTATTATCATCACTGCTTTAGATTATTTTAAAGATTCAAAGTATTTGCCCATTTGTCGCACAGCTAAAAATGAGTGTAGCCACAATTTGACCTAGAGAGTATTTATGTACTCTTGAAAAGGATGTGACATTTGAAAAGAATCCATGCTGCCTTATAATTTATTTGCAATCCTAAAGGAGAACTAGAAAAAATAAATCATGTGCATGACACTGAACTGATAGATGAATTAAAATTTTGCCTCGTCTCCCAAAGGGCTTTTTTTTAAGGGCAACAAATCAGAAACTGAGCTCTCTCTGAGATGTGGATTAGGTAATTTGGGTTCAGTTCTGAAATGAACTAGAGATGTGTGCTTCAGTTATAAATTCTAGATTATGTGAGAACATGAAGCTCTGACCCTCCCAGGTGTTACTACTTTGTTGAGCAGCCTCCTGGAGAATTCCTTTGGGCGCTGCGGTTATGTTGTACATGCAGTCATGTGTATGCTTTTTATGTGTTCCCGCACATGGAAGGGCCAGGCGAAAGTGGATAGTGTTTGGGAGAAGGGAAGGAAGGAAGAAAGAAAGAGAGAGAGAAAGAAAGAAAAAGAAAGAAGGGAGGGAGGGCGGAAAGAAGAAAGAAAAAGGAGGGAGGAAGGAAGAAGGAGTAGGAGGAGGGAGGGAGGGAGGAAAGAAGGAAGAAAGGAAACAGATTCTACCTCTGGCTCTGCCCCTAACCCATCATACGGCTTTCAGTAAAGTTAAATTTTATGTTCCCTATGAAATGAAGATAAAAATGATGTCTCTGCCCACTTCACTGAACTCGAGGATCCAAAAAGACCATTTATGTGAGATGGCTTTACAAAACCCAAAGAGCTACACACAGGGCACTATTTTTTAAAATCACAAGCCTGGCTATATGCTCATGCACTGGCTATGTTAACCTGTGGTTGGGGGAAAGCCAGGGCTCAAGCCGGATGCCCTGAAGCAGAGAGCTGGCCTGTTCACACCAAGACCAAGAGCAGGCTAGTTCACCTGTTTTCGAAAGTCTCTCCACGTTTAAAGTTCGTATTTGTCAGGAGAAAATACAGTGGTTAAGAGCCCAGGCTTTCTAATTCGACCAGTTAGAGCTCAGAGCTAGCTACCCACCGCCCCCAACCCTGGAATCTTGTGGGAGTGTCCTCTCTCAAGTTCATGTGTCTCATCTGCGGGACAGGGGTAACTATAGCAGCTGCATCCGATGCTCTGTGGATTAATTGGGCAAAAGAATGCTTAGGACTTAATATGGTGCCTTGTAAAATGAAAGCTGATGGTGGTAGTATGTAGAATATATTATTACGGACAGTAGTAGTCTCAGCAATAGTAATAGTGTCCCGATGTCACGAGGAAACTTGGACGATTTTTTTCTTACAATTACGAGTATAATTTCTTAGGACCTAATTTGCACATATTGTGCCTAAACGGTGGGCCAGCGTCCTTGCACACAATTTTCACTTGCTTTTGCTGACTGAGGGATCTTGACTATGGCTTTCATTCTGTGGAATTGATTCATAGAGTCACATCATGTTTGCACCTCACTGCAGAGACTTTTCTTAAAATGCACTCAGCATTTGCATATTAGCTAACATTTCCTTAATGAGATTTACCCATTTTGTTTCAAAACAAGTGCCTGGTCACTCAACTTGGTCTGCACCTCTGAAAATAAGTTTGATGAAATCCACTATTAGCATTTTTTTTGTTTCCTGGAGGTTAATACAGTTGAAGAATGACATGAATAGTTAAAAGTCCTAAAGCATAATTTGAAGGAATGTCAACAAACCTGTAGTTATTATAGTAGTACTTGGGCAATATCTCATTGCCACTTAGCTTCAGAGCTATAAATAGTTCTAATTTGTTTTCTTTATACACTTAGTGGATTAATTACAGGAAAACAAGCCAAGTGATATTATTGTAGCAGTTGGCTAAACTTGACATAAACACGATAATTAAAATGATTGCTTTTTAATTTATCCCCTTTTCAGGAGTTTAATGAGCTGAATCTACAGTGTTATAAGAGTTAAAGAATTTGATGTGAGAATCACTGGGCTCTTCTATCAATGTGTTCTCATTGTTAACAGTGGATTTCAGTGCTGCTCAATATTGTTGGGAGTTTCCTTCAGAAAGGAAACACCTGGGTCCTGCTTCCATGAGATATCTACTTAGTAGAGTGTGTATTGTTTCCATCACACCTACATCACCATGTAATAATTACGTGTTTCCATTTACCTATCCAAACTGATGCTAGTAACACACATACATGAGGATGCAGACACACACACACATCCTTGAAAAGGGATGAAAATGAGAAACAGTTTTCTCTGCCATCAGTAAAAGACACATGTTTATTTCGATATGGCTTCCAACAAGCTATATGGTGCCTCAGCATTACCCAAAGTAACGATCGGGCTCACCTGCTCCCCTAGTCTCTCCCTTGTTCCTAGATGTCTGATTGCATCTGGAAAGACTGCTTTTGTTAATGTACAAAAGGAGGGCCACTGGGAAGCAAGGAAGTGACAAATGGTAACTGCCAAAGGTCTAATCCTTTCATCCTAAAAAGGTTGCCTGAGCCACTCTTGGCCCTCCCATTATGTTCCTTCATGGTTTGCCAATTAACTTTTCCCAGTGCTCAAGGGTCACTGATCTGGGCAGCATCCTTTGGTTTCCCCTCCCACTGATTCCCAGCAAAGCTGTTATAAATGCACTGTACTTCCTTTTTGATTTTCCCTTAGTGGCTGCATTGCTTTGTGAGAATTTGATGCACAGGTTTAAACAACCTCTTTACAAAGCAGAGACAAAGCAAAAATAGAAGGGGAGAAGTACACTCAAATGGGCTAGAATGAAAGCAAACTTCAGCTGCAAACTTTTTAATTGAAGTACCTGGATTTTTGTTGCTTTTAAGAATTTTAAAACAGAGCACACCTGAAAGATGGGGATATTTTATTCCCTCTATGTATCTCAGAAGGATTTTCCACTTCATATCTGACTTTGAGCAACTCTCCATATAGTCTGCATTTAAAATGTCAAGTAATTTCACCTGACCTTTAGTAAAGACGGGTTCAACCGGCAATTGGAGAAGCTTATCCCTTGCAAGTTTGTCCAGTTATCCCAACACTTTTTGAAATAGGGACTGCTCCTCAGAACTCAATTCTGGGCCCTCAGTTGTCTGTCATTACATCCTGCTCTCCAAGGCAGTTTATTTGCTCTTATAGATCGAACTCTTGCTTCCCTGTTAGAGATATCCAAAATTATATCCAAAACACTAACCCCTCACCCATGCTCAAATCCCTATCATTAACTGCCTGCTAGACATTTCTTTAAGATGTCCCTTTGTCAATAAACTCGAACCCACCGTAGGCACAGTGATTGGAACTCATCTTCTCCCTTCCTCTCTCCTTGGCTCTAGCAGGCTGCCTCTGCACAAGCCACAGTTCCCCCCTCCCTGTTCTTCTCCATCTCCATCTTTCTCTCACAGCCGTTCCAGTGATGAACAAGCTGTAGAGTCGTCTTCATTTGATGCCCTCTCTCCCCAGCTTCTTACATCCATGCACGAGGGAAGTCTTCTGTATTCTTTCATGTCTCTGCTGTGCCTCTTTCCTCTACTGTACTGCGAATAATCATCCAGGTTTACATAAACGTTTATTCGACCAAAGCATATTAGTCTACAGGCTTTGTGATAGGCACGTGGAAGAGCTGACGTTGGCAAAGAAATTGCCATGGCAATGATCATAGCAACTGCCCTGAATTTTTTACAATACTTCCCTAATTGGTATCTTGGGAGCCAATATCTTTCCATCTCCTATCCACCGGGCCACAGAACAACCCCTCTAAACACAACTTTGATAATATTTTTTCTAAATGTCATGTATTTAACTCTGTTGTAGATATACTATGATCTAAAACCTTTAGGACTCTTCATGTAGAACATCATAGGTCACCCAGCTACGTTTTGAATCGTGGTTGTGTGTCCACAGCCATGTGGACACAAAGTGGAATACCATGTCACCTTCATCTGCCAGACGCATTTCCTCCCAAAACCTCAGCAGACCAGCTCCCTTGGGATGCGGGGACAGAGGCTTAGTCTCATACGGCCAGAAGCAAGAATCTCTGTGGAATATTGGAGTATCCAAACCAGTGAGGTCCATGGATCAACTAACTTCCCAGTTGAACAAGTTCAGCACCCTTTAGTGCCAAAGCCACTGCCCATGCCCATCATGCCATCTGTTTACCAAAAAAATATGTGTGGGCTATTCATCAATCGGTTAGTGCAGGTTGGCCACACTCTGGTCTCAGAATATCAGGGAAAACCTCCCTGATCAAATGACATCTATTTCTATATGTTTAAAATATGACCTCTTTTTTATGATCACAGAAGCAACACACACGTATTATATAAATCAAACAATACAAAAGTATAAGAAGTAGAAATTGAAGTTCCCTCATATGACCTCCATGCCCACAGATTACCAGATGGAAGGAGAGCATGTTGCATTGGCATTCTCACTAAAATTCTCAGTTTCCCCGGCCATTTCAATATCCCTCCCTTCTCAACAATTTCTGTAACAAAAGTAGAAATGAAAAACCAATCTTGCAGACTCATTTTATCCCAAATTTCTGCTCGCAGTGGCAGCTCCAAAGGTTAAAAAGCAGGAGTCGCTGAGGGCACACGGACCCTTCAGCGACCACCATACGCCAGAGTCCTGGGATGACAATGGTTATGCCCGTGACACATGCCAAGCGAGGCCTGTGCTCTGCTAGCGTGGCCCCTCTTTGACCACTAGGTGGTTCTGTAACCTATCTGATGCGCTCCCACTTGCTGGCCGAGGTGAAGAGCAGAAATACTTAGGGTAGGATTCGTGTCCCCACACCGTCCCCATTTGTTTCTATCTTAATTTTCACCCACTCCTCTGTGTCTAGATAGAATTTGGTCACGGAGCCAATATGCCCCATCTCACCAAGGCTGTTGTATGTTCCCTGCTGGGCAAGAGAAGAGGGCTATCTCTTGCAGCAGACCAGGCTCAGGCTGTGAGGCTGCAAGCTGTTTTCTAACTATGGGCATGAGGGGAACTCACAAATACTCCATCCTGTTGCAGCAGGAGAGGAAATCTCATGCTTCAGGGATGATTCCACATCTACTGCATTCATTCATTCAACACACAGTCACCGGTGCCTATTCTTATATTCAGGGAAACTTGCTGGGTCCAGAAAGGATAGAATGAGACTGGGGTAGCTCGTCTTTGAGAGCGTAACAGTCATATGAGAGCAACAAACAAGTTGCTTGCCCAAGACCCATCCTCCCTTTTGGATCTCGATTCTCATCTCCCTCCCTCCGTCCATGGGTACAGGTGTTGGACTCTACCTCTGACTTCCTGGTGCAGCATGTGACTCCACCATGGCCTGAGCATTGCATCTCTGCTTACACTGATTGGTGTGGAGATGAGTATGTGGTCTGATCCGAGGAGTTGCCACCTGAGGGGTTTTGCTGGAACTACTGAGAAACAAGCTTTTTCTTCTGTTACGCTGGTCTTGAAACTGGGATTATATAAACCTGAATCTGTTGGCAGCCATGTTGCCATCACATGAAGTCTGAGAATGAAGCTAGTGTGGAGGAAAGTGGTGTTAAGAGATAAAAATAGGATGGGTTCTGATGATGTCATTTGAGCCCTTAAATCAAAACATGCCTAAAGCTACATCTACTCCTGAAGCGTCGGTAGATTTCCACTTTACTTGATCTTTTTTTTTTTTAAGATTTTTTTTTATTTATTTGACAGAGAGAGACACAGCAAGAGAGGGAACACAAGCAGGGGGAGTGGGAGAGGGAGAAGCAGGCCTCCCGCGGAGCAAGGAGCCCGACGCGGGGCTCGATCCCAGGACCCTGGAATCATGACCTGAGCTGAAGGCAGACGCGTAACGACTGAGCCACCCAGGCGCCCCTCCACTTTGCTTGATCTTATGTGGATCAGATTTTCTGTCACTTGCATCAGATGTAATTAGTGCTATATAATATGCATAGTAATAATTAAAAGATGATAATGCTGTGTGATAGATAAGTGATATGATAGAGGTTAGTACAAGCTGTTATGCAATAAATAGAAGAGGGGCAGGGATAGCTTTACTAAAAAGTCCCTTTATTTAAGAACTAAATATGGAGCACTGTATTAGTTTACCAGAGCTGCCATAACAAAGTACCACAGATTTTGGCTTAAGTAACAAATTTATTTTTTGCTTGTCTGTTTATTTTCTGGCAGTCCAGAGGCTGAAAGTCTGAGATCAAGGTATTGGCAGGGTTGGTTTCTTCGGAGGCCTCTCCCCTTAGCTTGTGAATGGTCATCTTCTCCCTCCGTCTTCACATGGTCTCCCCTCTGTGCCTATCTGTGTCTGGTTTTCTTTTTCTAAGGGTATCAGTCATATTGGAGTAGGACCCACGCTAATGATCACATAATTACCTCTCCCCCCACCCCACATAACTACCTCTTTATAAAACACTCTACCTCCAAATACAGTCACATTCTGAGGTACTGGGAGTTAGGACTTCAACGTAGGAATTTGGAGGGGATACAATTCAGCACATTCCAGTCATCTAATTTGGATATGAAGACAAGTAAAAATGGGTTATTGCTCGTTTTTAAGTTATTTATTTATTTAATCTCCATGCCCAACGTGGGGCTTGAACTCAGGACCCCAAGATCAAGAGTTGCATGCTCTACCTACTGAGCCAGCCAGGTGCTCCTATTGTTCTTAAATCTACATACGACTAACAAAAACAATCATAATACAAAGCTAAACAAATGAAACATGCATTTATTGAGCACATTGCTAGAAGCTGTGGATTTACCATTGAAAATAAGACAGTCGGCCTGTGAGCTCACTACTATCGAAATGCTATGTTAACGTGGGTGGTATACATTTCTGAGCTTTGAGGAAGAGGTCGCTTCCAGGTAGTGGGATATTTGAAAAGCCCTCTCTGAACGGTGGGTAGAATTTTAGTAGAGGCAGCCGGGATAGATGTGGAGGGCTCTGGCAGTGTGACACATTTACCCACACCACCCAGATAAACTGAGTAAGTCACTGTTGACCATCTCTTTCCATTTTCTTTCCTGTGTCAGTGCATCAAACCTTTTTCAGACTTTGGTAAATGCTTTTATTTTAAAGGCAGCTGTTAACATAATGTTTGCTGGTTCCCTTGATTTAGATTGCTCTTCCTCATCTTCATTCCATTTCTGTCACTGTTAAAAGTTGTAAAATGTTTGGGATTTTCCCCTATGTACAAGTTAAGAAGTAAATCTGCCAGAGGTTCATGGATGATGACAGATGACATAAGACTCCAGGGTAAGAAATGAAGGGCTGTTTATTACTCACGGCCTTTTCTGGCATCATGAAGAAGGTCAGTTGATACTTGCACATGAAATGATGTGTGTCATAGGAGAAGAGCCTAGAGTTTAGGGAACCCAGATCTTTTTTAATAGGCAGTAATGTGCCTGCATTTTGCTCCTGAGGGCGACAAGGCTGTTCACCATACAAATATCCCTCGAAAAATAGTCTGGAACAAATGGGCAGTGAGTGCCTTCCTTGCAAGATGTGAAGAAACCCAAGAAGCTCATGGAGATTTACCTTCTAATAGTCATAAGCAGCTTTGGCCAAACAAATTTCCTGCTGCTTTTACAACAGATAAGTCCCAAGATACCTATGTGTGAAAAGAATGTTTCATTAAGTCTTGGATTTAGACTCTGGTTTTTCTTGCTTCCATTTTTCTCTGGTTTTGACCAGGAGTCTAACAGCCCATTCTGAAATGACCTCTCTCCCTTACCTGCAATTATGTAATGCTCTAAACTTTAAGTTTAGCTACTCATTAAATCCTTCTTCAAATTTCTCTGAAATACGGTAATTGATTTTACCAGGCGTTAGCAAATCTTGGCCAGTGGACCAGAAGATGGCTTTTCACATTTTTTAAGAATTGTAAGAAACAAAAGAAAAACGAAAACATGAACAGAGCCTGTATGTGGTCTGTAAAGCCTAAAATATTTGTGTGGCCGCCCCTCACAGAATAGGTTTGCCCACCCATGTTCTAAACCTGTGGAAATGCTACAGTAATTGAGCAATGTCCTCTTCCCTCCCCACCATTCCTTAACTTTTTAGGTAAAATCATGGAAGGATTAGCTCTAGAGTAGTTATTGAATCAGTGAAAATTTCTCTGACAATAATACATTGCATTTCATTTCCTTCATAATAAATGAGATTTTGTTTTTCTTCTCTCTTTTACGTCTGTCTTACCATCATCGCCTGTCCTGTACATCAAATGCAACAACCCCTTATAACAACAACTAGTTTTTATTGCAAGTTATATGTTTCAAACGGAGTCCCCAGCACTTTATGTCCATGTTCTTACCCACCCCTCAAAATTGCCCTTTGAGGTAGTCATTGGTATCTCCAGCAAATAGATAAAAAAACGAAGGCACAGTTCAGTTAATAACCTCTCCAAGGTCATGCAGCTACTAAATAGCAGATTAAGAAGCGTGTTTTACTGCTTCTGTCTGTTCAGTAGTGTCTTCCTTCTTGGGAGCAGTGATCTTTTTTGGTGGAAGCCGTTGGCCATCACCAGGAGGGTGGGTGAGGAGATGAGAACGTACAGGAGGAAAGATAAGAAGGACTCTTTATTGACCATCCTTTACGTGTCAGGACTCCTGTTATGCCATTAAAAAAAAATATTCACATTGCTTTATCCTTGACGACAAAGATAAAAAGGCTTTTTCCGTTTTTATACACGAAGAAAATGGAACTCAGCTCAAGAAATTTGCCTTACTAGAGCTAGAATTTGAACGGCTATTTGAGTCAAAATTGGTCTGCGAAATTATTGCCACGTCACTCGGAGGAATAGCCCCAAGGGCCAGTATGTATCTCCTTAACCAGTATGATTAATGGCGTAGGCTGGGTTTAAGCTAATGTTTATAAAGCACCCACTGAGAGGCAAGTAGCATGGTAGATGTTAGTGATACAGAGCACAAAGAGGACCGAACTGCTTTCTTTTTACAAATTCTTGGTAAAAGGTAAGACATCGTAGCTTTGGGAGGGAAACTAGTGAGTGTTTTTCGGATGCTGTACATTGCACTTAAAGTTGGTTTTCTTACATTTTTGAGTCTTCTGTTTGTTTTCTGACAGTCAACGACCTAGAGTTAATTAAAAACCGGATTCCCCACCTTGCCTTGGAAGATAAGTGGATTATTCAGGGCAGCTAATTTTCTTTGGAAGTCATTTGTAAGTATTTTCTCTAGAAAAACTTTATATTGCTGTAAATATGTGTATACACATCATCAGGTAGATGCATGTAAATTTTGTCTCAAATCATTGACAAAGTATTTTATTTATTTTCTCTGCTTTATTTTATTTCACTGTCTCTGTATTCCAAGTACTGTTCTAGATGCTGATGAAACATCAGTGATCAAAATAAAATTTAAAAAATACATTCATCACCTCAATTCATAACCTCTCAGTTCAATCATGAGAAAATGCCAGACAAACTCAAAGTGAGGGACATTCTACAAAATATCCGACCACTATCCTTCAAACTTACTAGAGGCATGAAAAACAAGGAAAGACAGACAAACTCTCACAGGTGGGAGATTAAGAACCAGAATGACTAAATGCATCATGGATCCTGAAACAGAAAAGGCACATTAATGGAAAAGTTGGAGAAATCTAAACAAAGTGTGCAGTTTAGTTAATGTTCTTGTGCTGATGTCAGTTTCTTTTTTTTTTTATTATGAAGCATGTAATACATCATAAGTTTTTGATGTAGTGTTCAATGATTCATTAGTTGCGTATAACCCCCGGTACGCATCACCACATGTAATTTCTTGGTTTTGATCAGTGTTCCGTGGTTATAAGCCGTTCAAGTTAGGGGAATCTGGGTACATCGATTCTCCATACTGGCTCTGCAGCTTTTCTGTAAATGTAAAATTATCCCAACATAAAAAGTATTTAGAAAAACCATGCCTTTGCAGAGATCAAATTCTTGTGAGAGAAGTAAAACAGACCAACTACAATAAGTAAACCGTATGTCAGTATCAAAACTGGATGATTTTGAAAATTCTCAGGCTCTCTCAATGGCAAAAGATTCACTAGAAAGTCAAAAATGGCTACCAGAGCAGTGACATGGAGAAAAGGCTGAGTGTGTGACTGTGCAACCTTTCATTACAGCTTCAGAAAGAGAAAAAGTTCAGAATATTGAGTCATAGAGCTCTTGTGCTGTTTTACTCATTGTGCATTTTTAGCCTTAAATTTGAATTTTTAAGGAAATATCACATGAAAATATTTCTCTCTTACTTCCAATTCCCCTTCCATTTTGCCCAAGACGAGTGCCTCCTTCATCTGGCCCCCAGACCTGGCCCGGCTCGGCGTGGCCATCGGGGTTATAATCCCTATTTTCCAGAAGGCAGCTCGAGCCCGCATGGGGCCCCACCACAATGAAGCGGTCAAGCGGGAATCCAAAATCTATGGTCAACACTGTACTGTACCATTCTTTCCGTATACAGATATGCCTTAGAGACTGTTGCAGTGTGGCCCCAGACAGCAGAATTTGGGGATTCTGTCACTGCCGCTGTCACTACATGATCTGAATATGCAGCTTTTCCCTCCGCAGTCTCCAGCAGACCCTCCCGACTGATGGCTCAGTGGCGGACCTCCATGGGGAAGCCCATCATCTCACACGCTGGGCTTTTTGCTCCCGGCTGTGAGGATCCCACTTCCCTAACCCCACAGCTCTTCTCTGAATTAAGGGCCTAGACTTCATACCACCTGTTTTAATCGCAGTCTCTTTCGTGTGAACAGCTTGGTTGGCTATAAATCAGATGGTTAAAGGAACAGTGTAATGACAGTTAATGTCTCATTACTATGTTGATGATGTGCCTTAAATCTATCCTAGAGAAAAGTAAAAGTTCAGGTCTAAAAATTGGGTCAGTTTGTTCGGCCCTCAAGAACATCAACAATACATAGTATTATTTATTGTATTTTGAAAAGATTGCATTTTTTTATATATGGAAAAAAATGACATAATCTTTTTTTTAAGGTAGAATTAAAAAAAAAAAATCTCCTAAAATACTTGTTAGGGAATTACTGCGACAGCCAATTTCCAAAGGGCTTCTACATTCTTCGTGGTTAGAGTGACATGTGGCTGCAGTATACACAGGCACACTTCAAAAGATTCTCAATCCAACCTTCCATCCCCCAAACAACCATAATTTCTTCCCCACCTACTGACTGATTTCTGAGAGTCTTTTTGAGTACAAAGTCTTTCAGCCTACAATGGGAGTTAAATCTAGAATGCTAGTGCCCCTGAGAGAGAGAGAGAGAGAGAGAGAGAGCACATGATTTAAATTCACCTCAAATTCTAAGTGGAAGTTATTAGATCCTTTACAAAGAAAAGAAGAGAAATAGAGAAAGTGAGATTTATGGAGTCCAAATAGCAAGCTGGGTGCTGCCTTCACTTGAAAATGTTGTCTGTGTCTACTTTTACAAAAGGTGATACTGCCTAAGAGTATCTGGGTGGTAACCCCACTGGTGAGAGCTGGCAAAAGTTTCTGGCAGTATGTTCTTTGCTAAAATATTGCTATAATGTGCGAAGAAAGCTTTTCCAAGTGTGAGAGGTCCATGAGCCCATGTGGAATTAGTCAAGAACTCTAGAGAAGCCTCAGATGACAATATTGCTTTTGTAATTATTAATCCAGAAGAATCTGTGAACCTTAAAAATAAAACTGCCTGTTATTTCGCTAGCAAAAATGGGTCTATTCGGGAATAGCGGAGAAGTGCAATCTGGGACAAGCAAGACAAAAATAGGCAACTCCAACAAAGGAGAAGAACATTATTTTATGGGGAAGAAGGTAGAAGATGGGAGAAGTTGTTCTGAACAAAAGTCCATTGGGGTTCAGGGTGTTGATAGTTCAGGGTGATGATAGTTTCTCATTGGCTGGGTCGTAGCAGTAGTCGACTACTTGTGGAAGATGTAGTGCACATTTTCCCTGGGGGGGCCTGTCATTGGTGACTTTTCCTATCGAGATTCTCCTGTGAGGGGTCTGTAATTGACAATTCTTCTGTAATGGACATTGAGTGGTTCAGCTTATGCTTGTAGGCTCCCTTTCTAGGATCCCGAGTCCACTTTAGTGAGGTTTCCCCTTTAGTAATTTTCACAGATTTAACTTAAGATCTTGCCAGTGAGCGCCCATCACAACTTGGAGATAAGGATAGAGAAGAGAAATGTCTCTTAATCAGAGTTACTGTGAGTCTTTTATCTCCAATTATACCCCCTCCCCCTTGCTGGCTTCCCTTGGCCACTGAAAAAAGCTAAACTTCCCGTGGCCTACAGTGTTCTGCATAGACTGACTGCATCTCATACGACGGTCCAGCCCCTCACTAGTTACTCCTAGTTCCTCAGTCACTTGGCTTCTTTCCTCTGCTTGGGCCAGTCTTGCCCTTGTTCTTCCCCTAGACTACTCCCACTCATCCTGCGGGTATCAGCTATCAAATATCACTTCCTCAGGGAAGCCTTTCCTGACCTCTGGGACTATCCTTAGGCCTTCCAGTCATGTATGCTCACACTACTCTGCCCTTCTTCATCACTCTTAGTGTAACCACCCTTAAGTCATTACTTACATAATCATACGTAATCATTTGTTTAATACTTACCTCTATCACCAGACTAAAAATTCCAGTGTGACAGGGACATTGTCTACCTTGCTAATTATTGCCTACAAAGATCCAGAACAGTGTCTAGTGCATAGCAGGTACTCAATAAATAATCATTATAGGTACTTAATAAATACTTATGCTGGGAAGCCTCTAGGAGTGCCTAGTCCAAACTCTGAATTTATAGAGGAAAAAACTAACATCTAAGTAGGTTCATTGCCTTGCCCGAGGCCCTACCCAAGAGCAGAATTGGAGATAGACTCCACATCTGTTCATACCCCCCCCCACCCCCCGCGCCCCTATACTTTTCTGTCCTGATGCAAAGTTCATAGTCTAGTGATTCATCACACTGGAGGGAATAGCAATTCCTGGCAAGTTCTTCAGGACCTTAATGAATTTGCAGGTTTGGGTTTTATTTAATACCCACTTTAGTTAAAATGAGTTCATAGTCTATTTGTTTCTCCATTCCTCCAGTTGCTGGATCAAATGTTAATTGTCAAGAAGACATAATATGGCAGTTTGGCAAGGTTCTGCTGAACCAACGAATGTTTAACAGGATCACAGATGGAATCATTTGCATATGGGAGGGATTTTTTTTTTTTCCCCAGGGTTTTGTCCCAATTAAAAGTTGCAAGTTCAAACCAGGTTACCAGTTCCAAAGAATAGAAGTTTGCATATTCTAGAGCTTGAACACATGTTACTCTTTCTTCAGTATATTCACCTCTTGCCTTTCCCACATTTGACAAGCTGAAAACTATTTAGTAGTCACTAGGGTCTTGAGTAAAACAGAATAGCTACAAAGCTTTTTCCTGACTGCCCCTGTGCATTGGGCAAGCAGTCAGTTTCGAGGGGCCAAGAAGAAGAAACACTGTTTTTATTTCTTTTGCAGCCTGTAGTCATAGCTCATTTCAGACAAACACTAAGCGCTTCCCTGATGCCAAGCACCCTGTTTGGGTCTGGGGATGCAAAGATGGAGAAGGTATGGTCCCTGTCCTTGAGAAGCTCCAGAAACGTAGGGGAGAGAGGCGCATGATCCTTTATTTCCTGGACAAAGGCCTAAGTGCAGGGATGGAGTTAGAAGGAGGATGCTTGGCAAGGCTGGAGGAAAGGTAACAGAGTCCTCCTTTTCTGATGAGACCCATAGATTATCCAAAATTTAAAGGACGAGTGTGAGTTATCCAAGTAAAGAGAGTGGAAAAGGGTTTCTAAGCCAGAGTTAGAGCAATAACAGAGGCGGGGATGGTATGTGTAAAATACAGGCTGACTGAGCTATCTAAGAAGAGAGCACACTGGTAAAATAAAAAGACTACCGCTACTAATAAATAAAACTATTCTGAACCACCAACAAGCCCAGTCATCTTTGGGGCATGTTAAATCAGTGCTTCCCAAAGTGCATTTGCATCCCATCTTCATACTTCTTGTAAGGCATGCTGCCATTTCTAGCCTCCACTTAATATTCTTCATCCTAAGCAAGATTATCCATTACATCAGTGGTTTTATCTTTTAGTTGTATTTTTCTAATCCTTATTAAAATGAGTGCATAACTATTAAAATATAAAAATGGGTGCCATCTGGAATCATCTTAAATACAACTGGGAGCGTGCACACACTCCTCACTTTGGTTAAAAGATTGGAGTTACAATAAAAAGAGACTGACTGCTCCATCATATGTTTTGCCAGATCACTGTATTGATTTGATTAGGGATGGTGATGGGGAGTTCAACACAGTGCTGAGTTCAAGGCATGACCCCTACCATCAAGGTGCTCAGTGACAGTTCGGTTTAGTTTTTCTGTTAATAAATTAATAACATTGCTATGGTCTGAATGTTTGTGTCTTCTCAAAATTCATATGTTGAAACTGTAATGCCCAGTGTGATGTATTAGAAGGTGGGGCCTTCGGGAGGTGCTTAGGTCCTGCATGGGATGAGTACTCTTATAGAAGAGACCCCAGATAGCTCACCAGCCCCTTCCACCACATGAGAATAGAGCAAAAAGTCTGCAACCCGGAAGAGAGCCCTTACATTATCATGCTGGCACCCTCATCTTGGATTTCTAGCTTCCGGAACTGTGAGAAATCAATTTCCATTGTTTATAAACCACCGAGTCTGTGCCATTTTCTTGTAGCATTCCAAACAGACGGAGACAAATGACCACAGCAGTGATGATAGTGGAAACAGCCATCGGTCAGTCCTTGGCATGTGTTAAGCACTGCACTTGGTGCTCTACATTCACTAGCTTAGGTAACCCTTACCACCCTCTATGAGATAAATTCTATGGTTATGCCCATTTTAACAGGCTCACAGGGGCTAAATGCCTTGTCAGAGTTCTGATCACAAAAACACTGCCCTCTGAAATTGAAAGAAAGTTCCTTCCAGACTCCAGAGGCCATTGCTTCGGTCTGAACTCAGTCACTGGTTGACTGTGGACTTCTGAAGAGTTTCTTACACTCCAGGCCCTAAGTCCCTTTGGTGAAATGCTGATACTGGGTGATCTTTAATTTGTAATCTGGAGACTCTTTCTAGGTCTGTTTCCTTATTGGTAAAGCAGGGCTTATACCAACTTCATAGGATTATTGTGAAGATTAAATGTAGGCAAAGTCCTGAGGCCAAGGACTGACACATGGTAAAAATATCATGAATGGGATTATAAATAAAAAGACTGTTAATTGCAAGAATCCCGATCTTCTTGATAATCACTTTGACAATCTTCAAAGTGGATAGTTCATCCACAATCAAATAAGAGTGAATTAACTCTACCACCACGTTGAAATGAGTACGCTAGATGATTATTGTTTTAGGCAGGTCAGTTTGCTTCCTCTAAGCTTCTGTATCTTTAAATCAGACACCAAAAACATGCCCTTCACTGGTGTGATAGTTGACCTCCAAGATGACTTCCACGAGTCTACATGCCCTTGGTGGTCCCCTTCCCCACTGAAAAGGGCTAACTTGTGTAACTAAGGTATTGTGGAAATGATGCTATATGACTTCTGAGGCTAGATCCTAACAGACACTGGGGCTTCTGACATGCTCTCTTGGATGGCTCATGAGGACACTCAAATAGCCCTATGGAGAGGTCCACATGATGAAGAACTGACATCTCCTGTCAGCCAGCAAGGAACTGATGCTTTTTCCAACAGCCATGTGAGTCTGCCATCTTGGATCTACCAGCCACAGTCAAGCCTTCCGATGACTGCAGTCCCAGCCAACAGCTTGACTGCAACCTCATGAAAGATCCTGAGGCACAACCACCCAGATGAGCGGCTACTAAATTCCTGACACAAATTGCACAGTAACTCTGACATAGTAAATATTTGTTGTTCTAAGCCACTCTGTTTCAGGGTAATTTGCAATGCAGCAACAGATAGTTAATACAAAAGAATCACTGCAAAGATTAAAGAAAATACTTTAATTGAAAGTATATAGCCACATTGGTATGATCTAATTCTGGCTATCAAGGAGCTGTGAGTGTTCAAAGGGAAGGAAAAAGGAAGGACGGGGAGGAGAGGCCTAAAGAGAGAGGAGACTCCACAGTACAGAGATCTCTCGAAGAACATCAGCAAAAGATTTCACAAGGTATTACTCACCAAGTTTAGGGGCTCACTCAGAAGCAGGGAGGATGGAAGCAAGGGACATGCATCTGGAAATACATCAAATCCACCAAAAGCCTTTTTCACGGTCAGAAAACCCAAGGCAATAGTTTGGAATGGGTCTCATTTGGGAAGCCAAAGCTTCATCTCGCCAGCGATTTAGTCCTGATGACTTTCAAACAATATAAGTTGTTAGAATAATTTTCCACTTAGCAGTGATCGTTCATGAATGGGCAGTGTTACTGTTCATGCTTCCCTGTCAAAAATTGGCTTATTTTCTTGCTTTTAAAAAGCACATTGTATATTGGTGGGCCTGAATTTGGAACTGCAAAGCCTGGTTAATTCTGTATCACTTTATGTTGTGCCAGTTTGTAATAATGCTTCTTTGGAAAGGGCTTAAGGATCTCATGCAAAAGATACTTTGCACGGGGTGGGGAGGAAGGCATTGCAACTTCCCTTACCGGTCTGCTCTGGTCCCTGCGGGGAAACCCAGTGCACTGCCTGGTTGGCCCTTGTCTGTTTTGTCCATGTAAATGCCAGTCTTGGTTTCCTGGTCTGGGAATTACCATAACCTGTCGCTGCATTTGTTTATGAACCCTAGAAGCACACTCCATGGGTTCTAATCCCAACCTCATGATTTACTGGTTAAGGGGCCTTGGGCAAGTTATTTCACTTGGTTATTTGCAAAAAAACTTTGCATCTGTACTACAAGGACCTCATAGGA
Organism: Callorhinus ursinus; assembly: GCF_003265705.2. Classification (NCBI taxonomy): domain Eukaryota; kingdom Metazoa; phylum Chordata; class Mammalia; order Carnivora; family Otariidae; genus Callorhinus; species Callorhinus ursinus. The sequence continues at coordinate 24,503,049 of NW_027397085.1, forward strand.
TTGCTATGAGGAACTACCACGTGTGGGGCATTGGCGACAGTGCTTGGCACATAGTAAGTGCTATATAAATCCAAGTTGTTATTCCAAACCCCTCCCCAGAACATAAAGTTCGCAGAAACAGAGCTCTTGTCTCTCTTTTTCATATTTTCATATCATTGCCCTAACCGCAAGCACACGGCCTGGCCCATGTGAGGTATTTTGTTACCAGCAGTTAGCATGGAAACCTAGATATGGCTATTCTCAAGAATTTGCAAAATCCCCATCACGGGAGATTTCTCAGTGGTCATTTTTCTTTTTGGGTTCCCCCCTGCTGCCACTCTCCTCAGGCCCCTCCCTCCCCGGATGCAAGTGCAGACTCATGTACGTTGTTCTTCCCTCAGGCAGGGCGATTTTAGCTTTCCACTAGGCCTGAAACTATGCTCCAGTTCAGTCTTTGCATATTCAAAAGCAGGACTTTGGGGACTAGAGATACAGAGAGAAATATACATAACCATTAGTCCTCGAAAGCGTAGGAATGTGGTTCATGCCCTCAAAGGAAGTGGCAGGACCATTTGAAACCGCATTCTTGTCTTCCCTTTATAAATAACTTCTCTCAATCAAAAAAAATTTATTATGTTAACGAAAGTTACCTGAAAATCAGAACGTATTAAATATTAGAAAAATATAGATTAAGTTCACCCACAGACCCATCACCTAATATATATAATCACTGCCAACATTTTGGTGTTTCCCCTGTTTTGCTTTGCCTTTTTTGTCTATGGCTTTGGCGTGTGTGTGTGTGTGTGTGTGTGTGTGTGCGTGTGTGTTCCTTCCCATGCATAGGGGGTGGACGGCGCAGGGAGGGGGAGAGAAAGAGAGGGAGGGAGAGAAGGGGAGAGAAACAGCAGAGGGGTGTAACTAGCCATACTGCATCCTGCCCTTCTCCCTCAAAATTCTGCTTTCCAGAGCATGCAATATTCACTCTTCCATCCCACAGATAACAACAAGCACCTCCTGAGTGAGCATCAGACTGAGGTCACGGCTGTAAAAAGAGGAGACCTAGCAGATCCCAAAGTTTGACTCTTACCCACTTACCCACACAGCCTCCATCTATTCAGACTAGTGATTTGTGCAGGGTTTAAAGTGGGGCCTCAGGGGCAGGTTAGTGTATAAATCCCACACAGGGGCCTCACATTAAAACTGCAGAGCTTGCCCGTCCGAAGGTGCTCTGGTTGTTGCAGAGCTGAAAGGAGGTTTACACGGATGAAGTGTTGCCCTTCCTCTCACAATGACTGTGCAAACTAAGAATGGATTTTACAGCTCAGGCTAATTACGTGGCATTAACACAGTGCTGCCAGGGGAATAGTCGGCTGCCTGCCAGCGCTAATAACCCTTGGACGCCTCCCAACCTGAGCCTGGCAGTTCTGAGTTTGCATCCCCACCTTCATGCACGCTGCGCTGGGCCTCGGGAGCTCTCAAGGAAACACACTTAGCCTTCTTGGGTCACCATCCTACTGGCTTCTTTCGGCTCCTTGAACATCCAGTTCTTTCCTACCTCAGAGCTTCGCTTGAGGCTTTTCTTCCATTCAGCTGCTCTGCCAGATCAATGGCCCCAAAGACTATCTACCCCTAGGTCACGTTGCAATGAAAATATCACTATGTCCATCCGAGGGGCCTTCCCTAACCTGTGGACTCCATGCAAAGTCGATCTCTCATTAGTCTTTCTCTTGGCACTTGTGTTTGCTTGCTTGTTTGTTTTTTCCTTCATTGAGCTGATCAACATTATCCAATATTTGTTTGCTTTTTCGCTCCAAGTCCCTAGGAGCAGGGATCCTCTTTGGGCAGTCATTTTAATTATATGAATATGTTGTTTCAAAATATATATTGTTTTGTGTGCATGTATTTTTAATTTATGCAAATAATACTTGGTTATAGATCTTATTCTGTCTTCTCCTTTTATTTCCTTTTCTCATATGTGTATATATATATATATATATACACATATATATACACATATATATATATATATATTTGTTTTTTTTTTTTCTGACTGCTTCATAACAATCTACGGTGTGGTTGTATCATATTTCCTCACTCCTCTTCCCAGTGATGGGCACCTCCACCTGCCTGCCACTGTAGACAGGATTTCTATGAAAACCCAAAATGTGTCTTTTTGTGGACCTGGGAGTGAAACCCACTGGTATGTAGACCCTGTAACAGCATTGCTGGGTCACTGGGTTTAGGGTTTGTGTAGAACTAAATTAACTAAGTTGGGTCAAATTGCACCCAAAGAGTTGCAGGGGTCAAACCACCGCCCTCCCAACTCCCAACAATATATGGATGTTCCTGTATCCTATATATCTCCAAGATACTCTCTTTGGCTATATCCAGTTTCCTGATTTCTGCCAACTTATTGGATATAAACTTACGTGTAGTTATTTTAATTTGAATTTCTCTTGTCACCATGATTTTGAGCAGTCATCATTGGCTTAGTTTTTGGAGCTTCCTTTTCTGTAAATTTCTTATCCACGTGCCCATTTGCAATCTTTTTCTCTTGATTTCAGGAGTTTCTTGTCTATTCTAGATATTTCCACCTCCCCCCCCACACACACACACTATAAATGCCTTCTCACATTCTGGTAGTCTTCTATTAAATGCATCCCTGGTGTCATTCACCGACAGATATGCAATCTAAAATAAAATTCATCATTGTTTAAAACTTGGTAGTGTGTGCTTTTACAGGTTTATTTATGATGTCTGTCTCCTATGTGTTGGTCTCCTTTTTTCTACCATGCATCTTCCCTGCTGTCAGAGAAGAGGGCTGCCAACAGGTCAAAGTGACAGTGCCCAGCTTTGGAACCAAGCTATCAAAAATGCTGAGATTCAGTCTCATTTTCCTCTCCTGAATCCTAGGCCTACTCTGTTTGCTCAAGCAAGGATAAGCCCTGCTTACTCCTGAAGTCAGGAGGAGGGTGGGCTCAACACCACCCAAAGCACTGATGAAGAATTGGAAAGGAAGTGGTTTCTAAGAGGAACATCAAATATCATTTTCAAAAGAAGGGAAATGAAATTGGGCGGGCAAAAGCAATAGATGTCCACTATACAGGGTCACTGCCTTTCTTAATGCTCATCAGATCAGTTAGTATTCTCATGTTCTCTAAATATCTTCCCTAGTGTCCATCCCTAAACACCTCTTAAGCATTCCATAGCACCCTAAACCCATCTGCTAATACTCAGGGATTTAATCCCTGAAATGGGTAATCCAGTCAGCAAAGGACCAATGAAATGACCTAGACTAGTGTTTCCTCAACTAGGCTGAGCATTAGAATCATATGAGCTTTTAAAATACGGACTCCTGGGGGTGCCTGGGTGGCTCAGTTGGTTAAGCATCTGCCTTAGGCTCAGGTCAGGATCCCAGGCTCCTAGGCTTGAGCCAGCATTGGGCTCCTTGCTCAGTGGGGAGCTTGCTTCTCCCTTTCCCTCTGCCTGCCCTCCCCCCACCTCTCTGTCAAATAAATAAATAAAATCCTTAAAAAGAAAAAATACAGACTCCTGGACTTGGCCTCAGAACTGCTGAAATAAAAATTCTGTTGAGCAGAAACCTGAAAATTGTGTTTGAAAACCTCAGTTGCCAGTCCAGAGATGGAGAATCACAATGAGAACCACAAGCCCCTTGTACAGATGAGGAAACCAGAGCCTGAGGACCGTCCCCAGGAAAATGCAGTGAACTTGGGGTACCTGGTCTATTCAGATGGTGTACTATGTGTGGGTTTTCTTGCTGCTGCACATTGAGCTCTATGTGGACTCTTTGGAAAAGAAGCTGGTGAATACAAATATAACTCTCTCAGGATTTATTATTTGACAGAAAAGCTCAGGCTCCCACCTCTGTGCTTTGTGGTACTCAGAAATCCTGCCAGGCCCTGCAACCATGGAAACACAAATCCTAGAATCCATACCAACTCTGGCCTCAGCTGCTCTGGACATGGAGAGAACAACCTCCTGATGCCTGGTGGGGTTGTAGAAGGTTTTCTCCTCAGCCTCAGGTGTCAGCCACTCCTGACTCAAATCTGGGCCCTGTCACTTACCAGGTGTGTGACTTGAGGTGACGTGTTTGTTCTTTCTCACGTGCTGTGTGTACCTCAGAGAGTCTTCGGGAGGATGAAATAGAATAGTGCCTTTCCGGCATAAGCCCAGAACCATGCACAGAAGAAGTGCTCAGTAAACATTGAGGAGTAGAAATTACCGAGCTTGTCCTATGTGCTATTCCCTGTGAGGAGTGATGGTGCATGGACTTGAGTAAAGCATGGTTTCTGCCCTCTAGGAGCTTCATCACATGAGGTTGAAAGATTAACAGATAATAAAGTATTAAATTGCAGTGTCCTTGGCTGCTTAGCCCGTGGAAAATGCAGACTTGACTTGGAAGCCGTAATCCCACATGGCCCCTCATGTCTCCAGCAGGGACATCTGGACACTGGTCCTGGGGCAGACACCGTACCTCCATGTTGACTCAGTCCCAGGGTTGACCCAGTGTACAAGCCCAGATGGAAGCAGCCAATCAATACCACAAGGGCTTGGCTTACCTCCCACCCCACAGACAGACTGTTACCTTTTGCATTAGAAGAAGCCCCCCATTTCCCCTCTCTCAGAGCCTAGGTTCTGCTTGGCTTGATGTTCCTCCTTGCTCATTCCTTAGTGCCTTCTTCTGTAGAGTTTTCCCAGAGTTAAGACGGATGTTTACCCAGGGTATCGTAGAAACACAGGCGAGGCAAACTCATACAAGGGCTCAGACAGAACTTCTTACAAGATGACAGGGGACAACTTTTATTTTATAGAGCCACTATTTTTTTTTTCCCCATAACATGAGAACACTCCTCACAGAAGCAAATGATTTGGCTACTGACTGAGCCTCTCCAAACACCCAGCATCCATGTCTTCACACACCTTTTTTAGTTTCTACCTATTTATGGAATTTCTCACTGACAGTGGGAATGGATTCATTTCTTTCAACTATAGTTCATGTATTTGATAGGTGAATATGTGTGTTTCTGTCGTGGAAGAATACTGGAAATTACCTGATGTGTTGTCCCTCGTGCTTCCTGGGAACCCCTTCATTCTCCCCGAAGTTGGCCACCAAGCTAAGAGATTGCTTCTGGGAGAAGCAGACACAGAACAAAGGCTTTTGAATTTTTAACACTGCGCTTCTGCATTTCAGATTGTAGGATTTGAGGGTGAAATCAAGCATAGGGAAGGTAGGAGCAAAGCTTCCTAGCCTCCCAGTTAGAAAGTTGTTCAAATTAAGAGTAAGTGAGGAGGAGCAAGGGGAGTGAGGAAGTTAGATTCAAGTAGATATCTGAGAAAATAGCTCTGCCCTCTCCCCCTCCCTCTCCCCCACGACTGCCCAGGTAGATGGAACTCTAGAAGTGGGGGTGACAAAAGGCTAGAAGGTTTGGGGGATCTGAGAGTAGATAGTCACCCAGCTTCTGGCTCTGCCCTGGGAAAAGGTGAGACCGCAGGGTAGAAATGCTATGTGGTACTTTCAGGAAAATGGACCTGATACAGAAAAGGACAGAGCTCTAGGCATGGCTTGGGATGAGCAGGCTGTTTCTTCCCCACACACCTGGCAGGGCTCAGCAATCAGGGACCACACCAAAGGAGCCCTGGGCCAGGAATAAGTGCCACCCAGAAGCCTCCTGCAACACAAAGGGCTGAGATCCGTCAGGACTGAAGGCATCAAAGAAGAGGGGAACGTGGGCACATGGAGCCCGCTCCACGTGACCGGGTGCCACACACCGCCTGGAAACCAGATACCACCCTCGAAAAGATACGCCCTGAACTAAATGATGCTAGAACTCTGCCCTCCTGATGGAAAGAGGCTCATACCAGAAATTAAGTAATGGGAAAATAGTTTAACTTCTTGCACACCCGAGTTTGTGTATGGAGATTCCTACCTGCTGCACTTGGTGGCATTTATGAATTTAGGTAATCATGATAGTATTGAAGTATCTCTTTGGTAGACACCAACTGTCTGATATCTCTCTGTATTGCATTGCATCTTTCATGGGGCTGAGAGTAAAGAAAGTGACATATGTGCAGATGTTTAATGTTTGCGTGTTTGTGTGTGTGTGTGTGTGTGTGTGTGTGTGTGTGTGTGTGTTGGAGTCTAAGGAATCCCTTCTTAAAATAATATCTTTAAATGAATAAAAAGAATTCAGGATTACAAAGGAAACCAATTATATGGAAATACAGTTATCAAAATATTTATTTATTTATTTATGAGAGAGCAGTGGGGGAGGGGGAGAGGGAGAGGGAGAAAGAGAATCTTAAGCAGACTCCACATCCAGCAGAGAGCCTGTCGCGGGGCTCGATCTCACAACCCTGAGATCATGACCTGAGCCGAAATCAAGAGTTGGATGTTTAACCGACTGAGGGACCCAGGAACCCCCAGTTATCAAAATATTTGAAACACAGATTTGTGATGTAGCAATGTATTATTCATGTATTAAATAACAAGATCTAGCTGCAAGTATGATAAACATAATATTGAAGTGGTAATAAGGACAAAAGATATTAAGAGATACCTACAGGGGTGCCTGGGTGGCTTAGTTGGTCTGCCTTCAACTCAGGTCATGATCTCAGGGTCCTGGCATCCAGGCCCGTGGCAGGCTCCCTGCTCAGTGGGGAGTCTGCTTCTCCCTCTCCCTCTGCTCTTGCCCCATTCATGCTCTCTCTCTCTCAAAAAAAAAAAAAAAAGATACCTGCAAGAAGTAATATGGTATGAAAATATCTGTACTGACGACCAAGTCACTGATTTCAAAAATACTATTGTGGCTTATTACTTATATGTGTAATTGAAGGGAAGAGTAATTTCTTTTAGAGGTGAATGGAAATACAGATTCAGTTTTTCCCATCCAAACTGAAAGACTCCTGGATTGTACCCATGAACCCTTGGGATCTGCAGACCCCTATTCCATGTAACTACTTCTTTACTGACAAAAGACTTAACCTGAACCTCCATTTGACAGAGAAATGTTGGGGTTTGCAGAGATTGGTAGGACCTCAGTTTCCTCTAACAAAGAGTCCAGGAGATCTATGAGGCAGTCAGCTTGACGGGTCCCTCTGTGATGATTATCATCCAAGGTCATGAATTTGGGAGATCATAATCCTAGGCAAATGCTGGAGTATAGTCAAAAGTACCCATATTGGCCAGGGCCTGATTACTGGATAAAAAGTAATTCCTAGCCTTGTAAGCATGATAAGCTTCTTAATGATGAAATACTATGTTCTCTTGTATCCCTAAGGCAATAACTAGAACATGATAGAAGTTTGACAAATGCCGTTTGAATGAGTTAATGAACTGATAGGTCATGTAAGAACACTAAATTTCAGTGGGAGGCAAGGGGATGGGCACCAAGTGTAAATTCCTTAGGAGTGACCTTGGCAAAGAGAAAGAGCTTGATTAAGATCAGCTGTTGTTATTTTTACTTTAGAAGGCGTTCTTTTTGTATCCTACTATCTAGCCCGGTAACCTTAAAAAAACTAATGTGGCTTTGCAAGGGATCTCTTTAACTCTAGGGTTTGGAGAGGGATTAGGTAAGATTAATGGCACAATGTATATGAAGTGCATTTAGCATAGGGGCTGATTAATCAGTAAGAACTCAATAGCTTTATTACTATGATCTAATGTAATAAATGTAATGGTTTCAGTATTAATATTATTATTAATATTAGCCAAGGCACAGTGAGTCAAATTTAACAATGTATTAGAATCACACGAAGAATGTTAAAAAAAATACTTATTCCTCAAGATGCCACTGAATCAGAATCTCTGGGGAGAGGCCCCAAATCTACCTTTGCAAAAAGCTGGCGAGGGATTTGAAAAGGAAGCCAGGTGTGGAAAATTGGAGCCCCGAGGGAAACTGAGTCATTATTGTTAACATGTTAAAACATTATTTTGTACGAATCACTTGTCAAGGTTTCATGTATTCATGAGAGAATACATGAATACATGTAATGTATTCATAAAAGCACTACAGGAATAACAAAGCAAGTCTCAAAGATGGTAGGAGTAGCTGGGATCTTGTAGGGAATGTAAAACTAAGTAGTGCTGAGATAAGACTGTTCAGTTGGATACAAAACTGGTGAATGTCCTTTAGGATAATAAAACCATCAATTTCTGGATTATTTTTTTCTATGAGACAGAAGAGAAAATCATCGTACTTGATCATTTTTCTGTAACTTAACAGAGTTATAAAATGTCTGGTTCCTAATCGACAGTAAAAAGAAACTCAAGAAAAAAAATCTGATTCCCTGAGTAAAAGTTCATTGTGCGCTCCTTAACTGCATCTGCAAAATGAACCCATCGACCAGACTGATTTCCTTCATCTTAAAAGTCTGAAGTGCTGGGCGCCTGGGTGACTAAAGCAGTTAATCGTCTGCCCTTGGGCCACGTCCTGGGATCGAGCCCCGCATCGGGCTCCCTGCTCAGCGGGGAGCCTGCTTCCCCCTCTCCCACTCCCCTTGCTTGTGTTCCCTCTCTCACTGTGTCTCTCTCTGTCAAATAAATAAATAAAATCTTTAAAAAAAAAAGTCTGAAGTGCTTACATGTGCTCAGCTACAAAATACAGGCCACAATTTGTATTTGATGTGACGTTTTAGTACTGAGAGGTAGAGTAACAGTTAATCCTACTGTGCCAACATCCACCCCCAAAAAAGGTTACTGTGAAATATTCCATTAGTCTTCTTGTTCCAGGGCCATCTCCCTTCAGTTTTCCTGTCCCACTGTGATTTGAGGCGTGACTGGAGAGTTCTGTCCTTGACTCGTCACCCCCCCCTGCCTGTTGATGATGCCTGAAGTCCTCCCATTTAACATTTATTTCCTTAAGCCTGTACTCTCTCTCTAAAGTCCTCCTTTTTTTCCTTTTATGGAAAATACCCCAAAAGGGAATGTTTGGGGGAATACAACAGCAGTTGTTGAAAATATAGCTCATGTCTGTTGGTGATTCCAGCAGAGAGCTGGCTTCTTTTATTTCCTTATAGTTAGCAATATCTCTCCTCCAGAGATGTAGAGAAAGCAGGGGAGAAGAAAGAATCAGCTGGAATTCTCGGGGTGTTATGAATCCAATACCATGAGCCAGCTTTAACCAGATGGGGAAAGCAGCTCAGAATCCGGGTGCTTCACACAGATGCCTTTGATGGATATCATCATGTATATCATGATGTCTGTCATATCATGCAGGGTCTCACTCCCCTCATTTCACTTTGTCAATATGTTATCTCTAGTGTAGGAACAGTAGAGGTGATAAGGACCATGGCAGACACCTAAAAGAAGAGGAGTATGTGAATACATTGGCTAGACACGCTGTTTTGTTCTACCCATCACTGCCACACTGCATCCTTACCTACTGTTCACCATATTTTACCTGTCACATTTGATTGGTCTGGGAGCTCCACATGACCTAAGTTGGCCAATTGGGACACTGCTCTGGGAATTTTGGATTAGAGCTTTAGATAATACAGCCATCCTACTGGAGGTGGGTAAAGCTGCAAGTGATGAAGCTTGGGGAATGTCAACAGCCATGCTTCTGCTATGTGGAAAAGCCTGTAGGTAGTAAGAAAAACAAAAGGTATAAAGAAAGAGCAGAAATGGGAATTGGAGAGAAAACATTCAACTGTGTATATAACCCCAGTTTTAACTGAGTCCCACATTCATCCACTCCTTAGGTTCCACAGTGGCCTAGCAAGGTCACACAAGTGCCATGAGTTACTCCAACCCCAGGCTAAGTGAGTGGCAAAGGCTTGTCACATGGTTGTTAGTCAAAAATCTATTGAAAAGAAGTTTGGAGATTTTATCAAGTAACAAGAAGACAGCATTTCTAATTCTTCCCATGGCCCAGAAGGGGCCAAAAGAAGAAAACACACCAATTTCATGGGTGAGAGCCCAACAATAAACCCACTGTATTTCTCCATGACTCTGCCTTGCGTCCTGAAGAAACACACTGGAGGAGAGTGTGTGGTATGAAGATGAACCTTGAGTAACAAATTATTTTAATATTGCCCTTCAATTGGGAAAAAGGTGACTACAGTTTGCAAGCTCACCTTCATCTAGTTCCTGTTTAGAGGCACCCGAATCAAGGTGCCTCTTGCTACACCAAACATTACAGTCTTATCCTAGAATTTATCATTTGTATAAACATGGATGGGCTCGTTTCCCCTATCACAGTAAGCTTTCCTGTGAGTGTACCGTTGATGCACTCTGAGAGGGCTTTTCTAGGAGACTAAGCACTCTAACTTAATATTAGAAGTTTGATAAACATCCAGAACTTGCTGGATTCAAATTTGAGGACATAATTTAGACTCAAGATGGAGGAAGTGGTCCCTCCTTTCCTTGAATCCAAAATGGGGCATCATCACTCTTTCTCTGAAAAAGTTTCTCTGGGATTTTTTTACCCTTCCTTTGTTGTTCATATTTATCAGGGGAAGACTGTTTGCCAGGTGCTGTTCTAAGCAATTTGCATGTAGGAACAAATTTATTTCTCACAACATACTATGAGAGTAGGCAATTTTATTATACCCACGTTACAGATGAGGATAGTGAGACTCATCTATTACATGGTACAGGTGGGATTTGAACTCAGGCAGTACCTCTCCAAAGCTAGAATTCTTAACCCTTGTGCAATATTAATTGTGCTATATGATATATTAACATATATCATATATTATATAGCATATATATAATATATATATTTGCTGTTGTGGCAAGCAAAACAGCAAAGAGCCTGTCCTCAGGGAGAGGTCTCATAGTTTTGGAAAGGTACTACCTGTGCTGTGTTATTTGAATTCAAAATAGAGGAGAAAACTAGAAGTCAGATTGGGAATGGGTTCTCACACCTGTCTTTGGCTCTACAGAGCCAAGAGTGAGGATACAGGTCTGATTTTCAATAACAATACCGTAACAAGAACAACAATAATACTAATGATCATTTGTTTTCTGGTTTACAAAATGTTGTCCCGTCCGTTTTCTTGTGTTTCCCCCCACAGCCCCCATTTTCTTGTTTTACTACTTTCCTCAGACAGAGGTAATGTGAGGTGGTCATTATCAGCTCCATCACACAGAGGAGATTAACAGTTAAAGAGATGAAGTGACTCACCCAGGTCTACTTGGCTGGAAAGTGGGACTCCTGGGGCTGAATTCAAACCTTTGACCTAGAATCTTGTGTTTTCTCCAAAACCTTGTGTTGCTAGGAAAAAAGGTATCCACCTAGAAGAAAATGATATTACAGAGGTGCATCAAACAAATTAACTCACCTTTCTGTAGAGCAAGGAGAGTCTCCCATGGCATATTAATTGCACTGTGCCAGAGCACAGAGTGCAGACACACACCCTCTCTGAGCCTGTGGGTCCCCACAAAGTATCCTGGGTGCAGCTGAAGTTTACAGAACAACAAAGGACTTAGGAGAGTTTGTGGAATATCATGAGAAAGAAAGAAAAGAAAGAAAAAGAAAGAAAGAAAGAAAGAAAGAAAGAAAGAAAGAAAGAAAGAAA
>NW_027397085.1:24514578-24516738 GCF_003265705.2 Callorhinus ursinus
AAAGAAAGAAAGAAAGAAAGAAAGAAAGAAAGAAAGAAAGAAAGAAAGAAAGAAAGTCTATTAGTCTGTAATCCAGGGATCTTGACCTTAGAGGAATTTGGATGGGCTTCAGAGGATTCATGAAATCCCTGAAATTTGAATAAAATTTTATGTATTATGTGCATTTTCCTGGAAATAGGGTCTGGATTTCATCAGAATCTCAAAAAGATGTCTAAGCCAAAAGGTTAAATATCACTGGTATTAATTATAAAGGAAGAAGCAAATGTCATGGAAGAAAATTCTCCCCTTTGTGACCAAAGTGGTGCATTGCTGATATGTTCTTGGATTGAAGAATCAAGGCCCATCATGTCTGATAAGGCTGGGATCAGAAGGCCTTTTTTGGCATCTTCGGGGAGAATCAATGAGATTGATTTAAGACTGTACTGAACAGAGAATGCCTACAAGTTAGGCCATATTTTGAAATGAGATAGTAAGATTTTGATTCCTCAGGATTTGTTTATTTTATTTTTCTAAAATAACTTAGGGCCCATCTATTTGGAAGGTTTTGGGCAGTCTATCCCGGAGACACAAGACTGGACGTAATGACTTATGGACTTGCCCTTCACATTTGTAACATAAAGATTCCTACTAGAGAATGCCCCTTAGGTTGGGTTTCTATACAATGAATTACATCTTGTCGTTATGGTAACTAATTCTCTAAATATAGCGTGAAGGAAAAAAGAGTTCCTCTTACAAGGCAACATGAAATTGTTATGACAACAGTAGTTTTAAAAATAAGTAGATTAATGCCTGTGATTTTCATCTTTTTTTTCCATAATGAGTTTTATAAAGTCTTAGGCATGAGTCAGACTTTTATCCTAACTCATAAATACAAAACCAAGCAGAAACAGAGGGAAAGCGCTTTGTAAATTTTCTCCTTTAAGGGAAGAATACTTAAATCAATTACATCGTATATATGTGATAGAATACAGACTAACATTAAAATGCATGTTTTGCATGCATGCCTAGAGAAGATTTTGCATGGTACACATAAAAATATTAACATGATTGGGAGCAAGATGGCAGAGGAGTAGGAGACCTGGATTTCGTCTGGTCTCAGGAATTCAGCTGAATAGGGATCAAACCATTCTGAACACCTACGAACTCAACAGAAGATCGAAGAAAAGAATAGCAGCAACTCTCTGAACGGAAAAGCGACCACTTTCTGGAAGGTAGGACCTGCGGAGAAGTGAATCCCAGGCGATATTTGGAAAGATAGACGGCAGGGGAGGGGGCCTTCATCAGCTGCTTCTGGCAAGTGAGAGAGCCGCAGAGCACAAAATCGGAACTTTAAGAAGTCGGCTCCGCTGAGGGACGGCGCTCCAGTGGCTAAGCGGGGGGTGGGACCCTCGTGGCACAGTGTGGTCTCAGAACCCTCGGGGTCACAGAAAGACCGGGGGTGCCTGAGTGCGGCAGAGCTCCCAGGTATCGGATCGGGGAAGCCGACTGCAGAGGTGGAGCCGAGGCGCGGGCTCTCAGCTCGGGGTTGCCATAAACTGTGATCGGTGACAGTCGGGCCACTGCTCCTCCAGCAGGGACCCAACAAGCAGCAGAGCCGGGGAGACTCCCCTTCCTCCCCCAGGAGGAGCAGCGCAGGAGCGCACTGCAGGGATCTGCTGGGTTTGGAGACTCGACGCGGGGTCAGGTGCCAGGGAGAGAAACGCTCGGTCACAGGCCGGGTGAGCACGGAGTGCGGCTGGAGACTGGGGAGATGGGAGTGATTGACTGCTTTTCTCTGGGGGCGCACTGAGGAGCGGGGCCCTGGGTTCTCGGCTCCTCCGGGCGGAGAGTGGGAGGCCGCCATTTTCACCCTGGTCCTCCAAAGCTGTACCGAGAGCTTGCAGGGAACAAAAGCTCCTGAGAGCAAACCCGAGCAGCTTGCTTAGCCGGGACCGACAAGGGCGGGGCAATTCTGCCTCCGGTAAAGACATTTGGGAACCACAGCAACAGGCCCCTCCCCCAGAAGATCAGCACGAACAGCCAGCCAGCCAAGACCAAGTTTACCGATCAAGGAGAACAGGAGAACTCCAGCGCTAGGGGAATACTGCACATAGAATTCATGGCTTTTTTACCATGATTCATTAGTTTTTCAAAGTTAATGTTTTTTAACTGTTTTTGGGG
>NW_027397085.1:24516838-24567865 GCF_003265705.2 Callorhinus ursinus
TATACCCTAAATCACTAGTGTATGGCTTTGTTCTAGTTTCCTGCCTGATCACATCTCTCCCTTTTTTTTCTTTTCTTTTTTTTTAAATCTTCTTTCTTCTTTCAAACAACTTCTTATCTTATCAATTCCGTTTATAAAACCTTTTATAATTTTCATCTTTACAATCATCTTCCATCCCTTCATTGTATCAACCCTTATATTGTACATATATAAGTCTTTCTTCCTTTAAATTTTAGGAGGCACTTTCTTCTAACAGATCAAAATACACCCAAAATCTAGTGTGTGGCACTGATCTATGCACTAGCCTGATCATATTTGATCATATTCTGTTTTTTTTTTGTTTTGTTCTGTTTTTCTTTGTTTTTATCTTTTTCTTTTTTTTTCTCTTTCTTTTTTCTTTCTTTCCCTTTCTTTTCACCTGGTTTGAGGTCTTTTCTGATTTGTTTAGAGTATATTTGCTGGGGACATTGTTAACCTGTTAGCATTTTGTTCTCTCATTCATCTATTCTCCTCTGGACAAAATGACAAGACGAAAAAAATCACCTCAGTAAAAAGAACAAGAGGTAGTACCCTCTGCAAGGGACCTACTCAATACGGACATTAGTACGATGTCAGACATAGAGTTCAGAATCATGACTTTAAAGATACTAGCTGGGCTTGAAAAAACCGTGGAAGTTATTAGAGAAACCCTTCCTGGAGAAATGAAAGAACTAAAATCTAACCAAGTCGAAATCAAAAAGGCTATTAATGAGGTGCAATAAAAAATGGGGGCACTAAGTGCTAGGATAAATGAGGCAGAAGAGAGAATCAGTGATATAGAAGACCAAATGATGGAAAACAAAGAGGCTGAGAAAAAGAGAGATAAACAACTACAGGATCACGAGGGCAGAATTTGAGAGATGAGCAATACGATAAGACGAACCAACATTAGAATAATTGGGATCCCAGAAGAAGAACAAAGAGAGAGAGGGGCAGAAGGTATACTGGAGCAAATTATAGCAGAGAACTTCCCTAATGTGGGGAAGGAAAGAGACATCAAAATGCACGAGGCACAGAGAACCCCTCTCAAAATCAATCAAAATAGGTCAACACCCTGACATCTAATAGTAAAACGTACGAGTCTCAGAGACAAAGAGAAAATCCTGAAAGCAGTTCGGGAGAAGAGATATGTAACCTACAATGGTAGAAACATTAGATTGGCAACAGACCTATCCACAGAGACCTGGCAGGCCAGAAAGGACTGGCATGATATCTTCAGAGCACTAAATGAGAAAAATATGCAGCCAAGAATACTATATCCAGCTAGGCTGTCATTGAAAATAGAAGGAGAGATAAAAAGTTTCCAGGACAAACAAAAGCGAAAGGAATTTGCAAACACAAAACCAGCCCTAAAAGAAATATTGAAAGGGGTCCTCTAAGCAAAGAGAAAGCCTAAAAACGGTATAGATCAGAAAGGAGCACAGACAATGTACAGTCACAGTCACCTTACAGGCACTAAATTCATATCTTTCAATAGTTACCCTGAAAGTAAATGGGCTAAATGCCCCCAATCAAAAGACACAGGCTATCAGATTGGATTAAAAAACAAGACCCATCAATAAGCTGTCTGCAGGAGACTGATTTGAGACCCAAAGACACCCCCAGATTAAAAGAGAGGGGGTGGAAAACGATTTACCATGCTAATGGACACCAAAAGAAAGCTGGGGTGGCAATCCTTATATCAGACGAATTAGATTTTAAAACAAAGACTGTAATAAGAGATGAGGAAGGACACTCTATCCTACTTAAAGGGTCTATCCAAGAAGAACATCTAACAATTGGAAATATCTATGCCCCTTACATGGGAGCAGCCAATTATATAAGGCAATTAATAAGAAAAGCAAAGAAACACATTGACAACAATACAATAATAGTGGGGGACTTTAACACCCCCCTGACAGAAATGGACAGATCATCTAAGCAAATGATCAACAAGGAAATAAAGACTTTCAATGACACACTGGACCAAATGGACTTCACAGACATTTTCAGAACGTTCCATCCCCAAACAAAGGAATACACATTTTTCTCTAGTGCCCATGGAACATTCTCCACAAGAGATCACATCCTAGGCCACAAATCAGATCTCAACCAGTACCAAAAGATTGGGATTATTCCCTGAATATTTTCAGACCACAGTGCTTTGAAACTAGAAATCAATCACAAGAGGAAAGTCGAAAAGAACTCAAATACATGGAGGCTAAAGAGCAGCGTACTAAAGAATAAATGGGTCAACCAGGAAATTAAAGAAGAATTAAAAAAATTCATGGAAACCAATGAAAATGAAAACACAACTGTTCAAAGTGTTTGGGATACAGCAAAGGCAGTCCTGAGAGGAACGTATATAGCAATACAAGCCTTTCTCAAGAAACAAGAAAGGTCTCAAATACACAACCTAACTCTACACCTAAAGGAGCTAGAGAAAAAACAGCAAATAAAGTCTAAAACCGGCAGGAGAAGGGAAATAATCAAGATCAGAGCAGAAATCAATGAAATAGAAACAAAAGAACAGTAGAACAAATCAACGAAACTAGGAGCTGGTTCTTTGAAAGAATTAACAATATTGACAAACCCCTGGCCAGACTTATCAAAAAGAAAAGAGAAAGGATCCAAATCAACAAAACCATGAATGAAAGAGGAGAGATCACAACCAACACCAAAGAAATACAAACAATTATAAGAACATATTATGAGCAACTCTATGCCAGCAAATTAGATAACCTGGAAGAAATGGATGCATTCCTAGAGATGTATCAACTACCAAAATTGAACCAGGAAGAAACAGAAAACCTAAACAGACCTATAACCACTAAGGAAATTGAAGCAGTCATCAAAAATCTTCCAACAAACAAAAGCCCAGGGAAGATGGCTTCCCAGGGGAATTCTATCAGACATTTCAAAAAGAATTGATACCTATTCTCCTGAAACTGTTCCAAAAAATAGAGATGGAAGGAAAATTTCCAAACTTATTTTATGAGGCCACCATTACCTTGATCCGAAAACCAGACAAAGACCCCATCAAAAAGAATTACAGACAATATCCTAGATGAACATGGATGCAAAAATTCTCACCAAAATACTAGCCAATAGGATCCAACAGTACATTAAAAGGATTATTCACCATGACCAAGTGGGATTTATCCCTGGGCCACAAGGTTGGTTCAACATCCGCAAATCAATCGACGTGATACAATACATTAACAAAAGAGAGAACAAGAATCATATGATCCTCTCATTAGATGCAGAGAAAGCATTTGACAAAGTACAGCATCCTTTCTTGATGAAAACTCTTCAGAGTATAGGGATAGAGGGTACATACCTCAATATCATAAAAGCCATCTATGAAAAACCCACAGCGAATATCATTCTCAATGGGGAAAAGCTGAGAGCTTTCCCCCTAAGGTCAAGAACGCGGCAGGGATGTCCACTATCACCACTGCTATTCAACATAGTATTAGAAGTCCTAGCCACAGAAATCAGACAGCAAAAAGAAATCAAAGGCATCCAAATTGGCAAAGAAGAAGTCAAACTCTCACTCTTCACAGATGATATACTTTCTGTGGAAAACCCAAAGACTCCACCCCAAAACTGCTAGAACTTATACAGGAATTCAGTCAAGTGGCAGGATATATAATCAATGCACAGAAATCAGTGGCATTCCAATACACCAACAACAAGACAGAAGAGAGACAAATTAGGGAGTCAATCCCATTTATAATTGCACCCAAAACCATCAGATACCTAGGAATAAATCTAACCAAAGAGGCAAGGGATCTGTACTCAGAAAACTATAAAATACTTATGAAAGAAATTGAGGAAGACACAACAAAATGGAAAAACGTTCCATGCTCATGGATTGGAAGAACAAACATTGTGAAGATATCAATGCTACCTAGAGCAATCTACACATTCAAGGCAATCCCCATCCAAATACCATCCACTTTTTTCAAAGAAATGGAACAAATAATCCTAAAATTTGTATGGAACCAGAAGAGACCCCGAAAAGCCAGAGGAATGTTGAGAAAGAAAAGCATAGCTAGCGGCATCACAATTCCGGACTGCCAGTTCTATTACAAAGCTGTCATCATCAAGACAGTATGGTACTGGCACAAAAACAGACACATCGATCAATGGAACAGAATCGAGAGCCCAGAAATGGACCCTCAACTCTATGGTCAACTCATCTTTGACAAAGCAGGAAAGAATGTCCAATGGAATAAAGACAGTCTCTTCAACAAATGGTGTTGGGAAAATTGGTCAGCCACATGCAGAAGAATGAAACTGGACCATTTCCTTACACCACACACAAAAATAGACTCCAAATGGTTGAAAGACCTCAATGTGAGACAGGAGTCCATCAAAATCCTAAAGGAGAACAAAGGTAGCAACCTCTTCGACCTCAGCCGCAGCAACTTCTTCCTAGAAACATCGCCAAAGGCAAGGGAAGCAAGGGCAAAAATGAACTATTGGGATTTCATCAAGATAAAAAGCTTTCGCACAGCAAAAGAAACAGTTCACAAAACCAAAAGACAACGGACAGAATGGGAGAAAATATTTGCAAATGACATATCAGATAAAGGGCTAGTATCCAAAATCTATAAAGAACTTATCAAACTCAACACCCAAGGAACAAATGATCCAATCAAGAAATGGGCAGAAGACATAGACATTTTTCCAAAGACGACATCCAAATGGCCAACAGACACATGAAAAAGTGCTCAACATCGCTCGGCATCAGGGAAATCCAAATCAAAACCTCAATGAGATACCACCTCACACCAGTCAGAATGGCTAAAATTAACAAGTCACAAAACGACAAATGTTGGCGGGGATGTGGAGAAAGGGGAACCCTCCTACACTGTTGGTGGGAATGCAAGCTGGTGCAACCCCTCTGGAAAACAGTATGGAGGTTCCAAAAACAGTTGAAAATAGAGCTACCATACGATTCAGCAATTGCAGTACTGGGTATTTACCACAAAGATACAAATGTAGAGATCCGAAGGGGTACGTGCGCCCCAATGTTTATAGCAGCAATGTCCACAATAGCCAAACTGTGGAAAGAGCCAAGATGTCCATCGACAGATGAATGGATAAAGATTTGGTATATATACACAATGGAATATTATGCAACCATCAAAAGGAATGAGATCTTGCCAATTGCAACGACGTGGATGGAACTGGAGGATGTTATGCTGAGTGATTGAGTTCAATCACTTTCAAAGCACTGTGGTCTGAAAATATTCAGGGAATAATCCCAATCTTTTGGTACTGGTTGAGATCTGATTTGTGGCCTAGGATGTGATCTCTTGTGGAGAATGTTCCATGGGCACTAGAGAAAAATGTGTATTCCTTTGGGGATGGAACGTTCTGAAAATGTCTGTGAAGTCCATTTGGTCCAGTGTGTCATTGAAAGTCTTTATTTCCTTGTTGATCATTTGCTTAGATGATCTGTCCATTTCTGTCAGGGGGGTGTTAAAGTCCCCCACTATTATTGTATTGTTGTCAATGTGTTTCTTTGCTTTTCTTATTAATTGCCTTATATAATTGGCTGCTCCCATGTAAGGGGCATAGATATTTCCAATTGTTAGATGTTCTTCTTGGATAGACCCTTTAAGTAGGATAGAGTGTCCTTCCTCATCTCTTATTACAGTCTTTGTTTTAAAATCTAATTTGTCTGATATAAGGATTGCCACCCCAGCTTTCTTTTGGTGTCCATTAGCGTGGTAAATCTTTTTCCACCCCCTCACTTTCAATCTGGGGGTGTCTTTGGGTCTCAAATCAGTCTCTTGCAGACAGCATATGGATGGGCCTTGTTTTTTAATCCAATCTGATAGCCTGTGTCTTTTGATTGGGGCATTTAGCCCATTTATATTCAGGGTAACTATTGAAAGATATGAATTTAGTGCCATTGTATTGCCAGTAAGGTGACTGTTACTGTATATTTTCTGTGTTCTTTTCTGGTCTATGCTGCTTTTAGGTTCTCTCTTTGCTTAGAGGACCCCTTTCAATATTTCTTTTAGGGCTGGTTTCGTGTTTGCAAATTCCTTCAGTTTTTGTTTTTCTGGAAGCTTTTTATCTCTCCTTCTATTTTCAATGAATGCCTCGCTGGAGATAGTATTCTTGGCCTCATATTTTTCTCATTTAGTGCTCTGAAGATATCATGCCAGTCCTTTCTGGCCTGCCAGGTCTCTGGATAGGTCTTTTGCCAATCTAATGTTTCTACCATTATAAGTTACATATCTCTTCTCCCGAACTGCTTTCAGGATTTTCTCTTTGTCTCTGAAACTCGTAAGTTTTACTATTAGATGTCGGGGTGTTGACTTATTTTTATTGATTTTGAGAGGGGTTCTCTGTGCTTCCTGGATTTTGATGTCTGTTTCCTTCCCCACATTAGGGAAGTTCTCTGCTATAATTTGCTCCAATATACCTTCTGCCCCTTTCTCTCTTTCTTCTTCTTCTGGGATCCCAATTATTCTAATGTTGTTTCATCTTATCGTATTGCTTATCTCTCGAATTCTGCCCTCGTGATTCCGTAGTTGTTTATCTCTCTCTTTCTAAGCTTCTTTATTTTCCATTATTTGGTCTTCTATATCACTAATTCTCTCTTCTGCCTCATTTTTCCTAGCAATTAGTGCCCCCATTTTTGATTGCACCTCATTAATAGCCTTTTTGATTTCGACTTGGTTAGATTTTAGTTTTTATTTCTCCAGGAAGGGTTTCTCTAATAACTTCCATGCTTTTTTCAAGCCCAGCTAGTATCTTTAAAGTCATCATTTTGAATTCTAGGTCCAACATCGCACTAATGTCCATATTGAGTAGGTCCCTGGCAGATGGTACTACCTCCTGTTCTTTTTGTTGAGGTGATATTTTTCGTCTTGTCATTTTGTCCAGAGGAGAATAGATGAATGAGAGAAGAAAATGCTAACAGTTTAACCACGTCCCCAGAAAATATACTTTAAACAAATCAGAAAAGACCTGAAAGCAGGGGAGAAGAAAGGGAAAGAAAGAAAAAAGAAAGAGGAAAAAAGAAAAAGAAAAAGATAAAAACAAAGAAAAACAGAACAAAACAAAAAAAAAACAGAATATGATCAAATATGATCAGGCTAGTGCATAGATCAGTGCCACACACTAGATTTTGGGTGTATTTTTGTCTCTTAGAAGAAAATGCCTCCTAAAATTTTAAAGAAAGAAAGACTTATATATGTAAAAAATAAGGGTTGATACAATGAAGGAATGGAAGATGATTGTAAAGATGAAAATTATAAAAGATTTTATAAACGAAATTGATAAGATAAGAAGTTGTTTGAAAAAAGAAAGAAGAGGATTTAAAAAAAAGGGAAAAAAAAGGGAGAGAATGTGATCTGGCAGGAGAGTAGAACAAAGCCATACACTAGTGCTTTAGGGCATATTTTGATCTGTTAGAAGAAACTGTATCTCAAAATTTTAAAGAGAGAACAATTTATATATATATAAATATACCAAAAATAAGGGTAACTACTATGAAGGGATAGAATATGACTCTAAAAATGAAAAATAAAAATTTTTTTTTCAAAAAGGGATTGATAAGATGTTGGTTGAAAAAGGGAAAAAAAATTAAAAAAAAACAGTAAAAAAAATTAACTTTGAAAGACTAATGAATCATGGTAAAAAAGGCATGAATTCTATGTGCAGTATTCCCCTAGCGCTGGAGTTCTCCCATTCTCATTGATCGGTAAACTTGGTCTTGGCTGGGTGTTCTTGCTGATCTTTTGGGGGAGGGGCCTGTTGCCGTGGTCCCCAAATGTCTTTGCCGGAGGCGGAATTGCCCCGCCCTTGTCTGTCCGGGCTAAGCAAGCTGCTCGGGTTTGCTCTCAGGAGCTTTTGTTCCCTGCAAGCTTTCCCTACGGCTTTGGAGGATGAGAGTGAAAATGGCAGCCTCCCAATCTCCGCCTGGAAGAGCTGAGAACTCGGGGCCCCGCTCCTCAGTGCGCCCCCAGAGAAAAGCAGTCAATCACTCCCATCTCCCCAGTCTCCGGCCGCACTCCGTGCTCACCCGGCCTGTGACCAAGCGTTTCTATCTCTGGCACCTGACCCCATGTGGAGTCTCCAAACCCAGCAGATCCCTGCGGTGCGCTCCCGCGCCGCTCCTCCCAGGGGAGGAAGGGGAGTCTCCCTGGATCTGCCGCTTGTTTGGTCCCTGCTGGAGGAGCAGTGGCCCGACTGTCACTGATCCGTTTATGGCAACCCTGAGCTGAGAGCCCACGCCTCGGCTCCGTCTCTGCAGCCGGCTTCCCCGCTCCGATACCTGGGAGCTCTGCCCACCCCCGGTCTTTCTGTGACCCCGAGGGTCCCGAGACCACACTGTCCCACGAGGGTTCCACCCCCTGCTTAGCCACTGCAGCGACGTCCCTCAGCGGAGCCGACTTCTTAAAGTTCCGATTTTGTGCTCCGCGGCTCTATCACTTGCCAGAAGTGGCCACGGAGGCCCCCTCCCCCGCCGTCTATCCTCCCGAATATCGCCTCGGATTCACTTCTCTGCACGTCCTACCTTCCAGTAAGTGGTCGCTTCTCTGTTCAGAGAGTTGTTGCTATTCTTTTCTTCGATCTCCTGTTGAGTTCGTAGGTGTTCAGAATGGTTTGATCCCTATTCAGCTGAATTCCTGAGACCAGATGAAATCCAGGTCTCCTACTCTTCCGTCATCTTGCTCCGCCCCCCTCTCTATATGTGTGTGTTTTAATAAAAAAAAAAATAGGCATTTTGAAAAAAAGATGAAAAGAAAATTCTTTTAGATTTCTCCTACAGTGTCTCTCTGTGGTACCTGTGTAAGTGTACAGAACATTTGTCTCATAAGAAGGTATCATAACCTTCAAATTAATAATTTTTCTTTTTTGTTGTTGTTTTGTTTTGGAGTTTATTACCATTCCTTACTCACCTGAGAAAGAATTCTCATGTGTCAAGTGCCAATTCCAAAATCAGGGCTTGGAAGTTGGAAGAATTGTCTTTCCCCCCCCCCCTGCTCATATAGCAATTTGGTTATATTTCTTAGTGACACTGTGGTCGGCATTATTTATTATCAACCCACAAGCCATCCTATCCTTCTTTCTTCTAACCAGAACTTGCTTCTGTGAATTTTGAGTGACTCTGTGGGTTAGGGGAATCTGATAGCCTCCTTGTCTCCAGGGGGAGAATCTTGATTGGTCCCAACTAATTGGTCATTCATTCTCTGTTATTAAAGATTGAGTTAGAAGTAAGCAGATGATCTAGCTAATGAGAAATAAGGTGACGTTTTCTCAAGGTTTTCTGGGAAAACTTTTTACAGCTTGATCCAGGAAGATTCCCCTTCCGACTTTGGATAGAGCTGTGCAAAGAAGTTATGCTTAGAGCTGCAACAGCTCATTTGTAACCAAGAGGGAATGAACCAGAAGAGACAACATACTAATGATGCCAGAGCAAGAAGTTGGAAACCAGGTAGTCCTTGACGAAGATCTTGTGTTGCAGAATTTCTTACCAGCAGACTTTTCATTCTATAAAATATTATTTATAACACATGAGTTCATGCATAATTGTGCAGATTTTGCCCCATACCAGGGTACCCTGCTACTCTCTGCTTACCACACTGTGTGCTCTGATATAGTGTCTTTGCCTAGAAAATGCGGCATCTTTGTCTAATTTTCACAAAAGCATGGAATTAGCTAGTAGAAGTTGCTTTTAGTTGAATGCAGTACTTCCTTGCCATGAAAGTGTCCTAATCTGATAAATCATTCACACATTTTCTTGTCATTTGCTGTGTAACTTGTATGCCACTAGATAGTGAACTCCATGAGAGACAGGAAAAATGGTATGAATCAATCCATATTATTTGGCTGGCACATATGTAGATGATAGTAAATGCTTAATGACCAAGGGGGGGATGGGAATTGTTATATTATCCAATTAGTGACGTCATAGGCTATGCTTACAAGATGTCAAACATCTGGATACTTGAGAATATCTGATTGGCTGACTGCATGTTTTTTATCTTAATCTGGATTTTTTGGCATCAAGTAATATAACCCCAAGGTTAGCTTGCAAAAATCGGGCACTCTTATTCTTTTATTCTCAGATGTGGTGAGATGCTGAACTGTCATGCAGATAGATGAGTGATGGCTGTTTAACATGCTGTCATCCTAACTCCCAGGGAATTCCCTCCAGGAGAGCATAAGGCAGCCAAAAGTTCTTTGGGAAATCTTTCCTTATTCCAGATGTTAAGTCTATGACAAGATGTGTTCCAGTGTGTTATTGAAGGCACAGACTCTAAAGAAAATTTGAAAAAGGAAATTGGTAACTAAAATCCAAGTTCCTTCCTGGGATCATAGGCATCTGACAGATGTTTAGGTGTCAGAATAATTGCTGACTTTTTTCTCTTCCATTATCCTTCTAGCATTTTCTCTCCCTATACCTAGTCTTCAGATTGGGTGGTGCATAACTGGAAAGTAAAACGAGGGTTAATCCAAGAAGCTTAAAAGAGAACGGAAAGCATTGTCATCATTCTTCATTGGCTTATCACACAGTCCCAGTCCCCAGGGCATTTTGATTTAAAATTCTAGTTTAGGCACATTTGTAGATATAAACTCATTTTTAGCATATTCAAAATGAAATGTGTGTGTATATATATATATAGTTTTAAATATAGCAGATTATCATACTACCTTTCCTCTTTGAGGTTCTATTTTGAGGACTTAAATTCAACCTTTCAACATTTTAGAGTTGAAAACAAGGAGTAGTATAGAAATGTTGTTATTATGAGGGCATTTTTTTGTTACAAGTTATACTACACAACTCAAAGTGACTTAAGTAAAATGACAATTATTAGCTCATAGATATTAAGTAATGCAGGGGCAAGACTGGCTTCAGTTATGGCTTTATCCTGGTCTCCAGCAATGTCACCAGGCTTTCTCCATTGTAGTGACTCAATTCCGAGGTTTTGCATAATGGCAAAAATGGCTACAACTGCTCCAGTTCCTGCTTACTCTCAAGTTCACATCTAGTGAAAAAGAGAAATTGCCTCTACCCAAAGAGTCCTAGCCAAGATTTCACTGCATCTTACTGGTCTGTTAGGTTCATATGCTCAATGCCTGAATCAATCACCATGATGATGGGCATAAAAGGCATTAAGGGGCTTAACTCATTTATTCCACATTTGCACTGGAGGGAGGGTGAAGCACATGTCCTGAGGTTAGGGCAGGGGAAATTCCCAAATTCACATTTGGGCCTTTATTCAAAATAAACACACATGGACTTGAGAAAAGAATAAATGTCCATTCAGAATTCACTTCAGTTCCTTTATTTAAATAATGAGATTAAAGGTTTAACAAAACAGTGAAGCCCAGAATCTACTACCCAGCACAATGCAGAGCATATGTTAGTTGGCTTGGTAAATATTGGCTGAATGAATGAATAAATGAATAAATGAATTACTAAGACATGTGTCACACCCCAACCCATGTGTCCTCCAAACTCCAGGGAAGGAGCACGTTTTCTGTAGGTTCCCCTCGAAGTCCCCCTCTTTCATTTGTTGTAAGATGAACACGAAGCACACGCCCCTCCCCTTCTACCAATGGTAAAGGGAAGAGGCCAGGAGCACCCTGTTTCCAGGATGTTTCTCCGGCACTTCATTTATACCCTGGAAGGGCTAATTTTCAGGGACCTCCTTTGCCAACCCAGTGGAGCAACTAACTCTTAGGCTTTTATTCTTGGCCTTTGGGGCGCTGCCTATGTTGATAGAACATTCTATCAACGTGGTGTTAAATATACTTCAATCCATCCACACATATAAAGGGAAAAGCACAAATATAATGGGAAAAAAAAGATTAAAAAAAGAAAAGATGGCACCTGTCAGCTGGAATGAGGCAGAGGAATGCCTGCAGGAAAAGAGAAGAAACAAAAAGAAAAGGAAAAGGAAAGAAGAAAAAAAGCCTAGTGTTAAAGAGAGAGAGAGAGAGAGAGAGAGAGAGAGAGAGAGAGAGAGAGAGATGGTGCCCGCCTGGCTGAGGGAGGCGGCGGGAGAGCCGGAAGAGAGGGCCCAGGGCCGGCAGGTGTCTAGCTGTGCGGCTGATGAGACGCCCGCCCCTCAGGCCGGCGCTGGAAGGTGGCGAATGAGCTCGGGTGACATGGAGCGTGGGCGTCCCTGCGCCAGCCCGCCGGCAGCCGCTTCTCAGGTTTGTGCGTCTGATGGCCCGAGCACCCTCGCTTTGCAAAGCTTGACCTTTGGGGGAGGAGCTGTCAGGTGCGGGTCTTCCAAGTAGGGGTCCCTGCGGAGGGCTTCAAACGCTATGCTCCTCAGGGGAAAGCTCCAGGTTTTGACTTCCTTCCCGACTGTGGGTCGCCTCGCCAGGGGTGGGGTTTAGGGCGAGATTGTGTCCCAGCCTCTCCTGCCGACTTATGACTAGCTGCAGTTTAGCTGTGTCCCCCTCCCTACCCCCCGCCCGGAGGTGATCCCGGGACCCTCCTCCCCGGCGCTCTTGAACCCGAACCCCTCTGTCTCCCTGTCCTTCTCCCTCTTCCCATTCTTGAGCTAGGAGGTCCATCTTCTCCTGCCCTGGGACATCGGAGTTCCTGGGTCTCAGGCCCTTGACGCTGGAACCCATACCACAGGTCCCTGGGGTCGCAGGGCTTGGGACTCAGTTTGAATGATACCGGCGCTTTCCGGAGCCTCCAGCTTGCACTTCGCAGATTGGGGGTCTCCTCGGCCCCCTTAACTAGGTGAACCCATTCCTGGAATCAGTCTCCTCTTAAACGTACAGTTGGCCCTTGAACGGCCCAGGTTCGCTTATACAGGGATTTTTTTTTTCCCACATAGTAGGTGAATGTATTTTATCTTCCTTTGATGTTTTAATGTGCTCTTTTCTCTACCTTACTGTGAGACACAGTATATAATACCTGTACAAAATATGTATTAATCAACTGTGTTATCAGTAAGGCTTCTGGTCAATAGTAGGCTATTAGTAGTTAAGTTTTAAGAGAGCCAAAGTTTTATGTGGATTTTTGTTTGCCCTCAGGCCTGCCCCTGTTGTTCAAGGGTCAACTGTATATATATATATATCTCGTATTGTTTCTGTTTCTCTGGAGAACTGTGGCTAATACACTGCCATAACAAATTAAGATAAATGTAGTGAATTAAAAACAACATTCATCTATTATTATTATTTATTATCAAGCAGATCTGGCTGGTTTCTCTGCTTTGAGTCTCAAAAGGCCAGAATCAAGGTGTCAGCTGGGTGCCTTCTCTCCCATAGCCTCCAGAGGAGAATCCATTTCCAGGCTCCCTCCTGTTGTTGCCAGAATTTAGTTCCTTAACAGCTGTAGCCCTGGGTCCCTGTCTCCTTGTTGGCTGTCAGTGGGGGCCTGCCTCCCTGAGCTCCGAGGGCCCACTCCTCATGCTGAGGTGGAGCCTGTTACATCTCAGAACCAGCAGTGGCGTCAGATCCTTCCCAGGCTGTAGCATCTCTCGGCCTCCTCTTCGATCTTGAGGGCTTGTGGAATTACATTAGGCCTGTCTGATAATATAGGATAATCCTCCTATCGTAAAGCCAGCTGATTAGCAGCCTTTATTCCATTGCAAAGCCCCTTTGTCAGGTTGGAGGAAAGCCACGGACACCAAAGTCCTGCCTCCCAGGACTTGGTACATGTTCCCTTACAGAATGCGTGTAGCGGTTTATGCCGCCTCCAGCGTTGTATGAGATTTCCCCTTTCCCCCCAGGCATCGGTCTTATTACTAAACTAATGAACCTCACAGTAACAAACTTCACCTTCGATAGGTGAAAAGGCATCTCAGGGTTTCTTGAATTGTGTTTCTTCGATTATTAATGAGGTAGGATTTCAAAGGGCATTTGGTGAGATGGTCCATCAATGCAGTGACGCAGAGATCCGTATGGACAGCGGGGCTGTTGTGGTGGCAGCGTAATGCAGCTATTTCTCTGCCCTGCAGCTTGGCATGGAGGAGGAGCAGCTGGGGACTGTAGCAGGAAGCCAGAGCAGAAGTGTAGCCACTGACTCAGTCAGGAAGTGATCGCGATCCATGGTAAGTTCACCGGGACCATTGCTGGTGTGTGTTTGGACACAAACTGCAGAAACCCCTGTCTTTTTGTTTTAGTATCTTGTGCCAAATGTGCCGTAACATACTTCACAGATTATTTATTTCTCACTTAAAAAAAATATGATGCCAGATTCAGGTTGCTTTCAAAACAAAAAATGTGAGAACCAAAAAATTTAAACTGCTCGGTGATGGTTGAAGAAAAACATATTGAGAAGCCAGAGCGCAGCGGGGCTTCCTGATGGTCTGTCATAAACTTGGTTAAGATAAATAAATTCACTGAAGCAAAGTCCTGTCTTTCATACATACAGTTAATTTCGTGAAAAAAATTATGCTAGCATCTTGATAATTCACAGAGACTAGGAAACTACATATGGATTTGGATTTTATCTACATATGTAGTTAGGGAAGCTTTTGGCTCAAATGACCTGGATTAAGTAACATAAAGTGGATGAATAGAAAGCCCTTCCTTTGGCTTTGTTTGTATGGACAAAAGGAGTGGAAAACTTGGCCAAGGCTGTTATATTAAACTGTGCTGATAAATTATCTGAAATATCAGACCAAGGTTCTCCACATGGCAACAATATATATACTTTGCCTTTTAGCAACCCCACAGTTTGCATTATTGTAACTAATTCATGCACAGACTGTATTCATTTGACTCATTAATTTGACTTTACTTAGAAAAAAGGTAACAGAAAAGTGTATACAATTATGGTTAATCTTGTGGGGGTGGGTAGGGACCTTAAGGGGCTTCTAGAATGCATGTAATGTTCTTTTTCCAGAACTGAGAGTACCAGTTTTATATATATATATATATTTTTTTTTTTTCAGTTTGTGAAACTGTGTACTTAAGCACTTATGATTTATGCACTTTCCTGAACATATAATTAAATAAAATACATTTTTAAAAAGAAGGGTGCATGGCAGTGGTGAGAGGTTAAGTTTGAGAACATTTATAAGATGTGGCAAAATCTTTAAAATTACAAGTTGTTGTAGAAAGCAGTTGCATCAATTCCAGAGGTTCCAAACTGTTGTCTGTGCGCCATATTCAGACCCAAAGATGTTTGGCCTATGGGTTTAGTGAAAAGTGAATTAATTGTGAACCATTAAAAATGGCGGTGATTTACATCAACATTTAGGTTATGGGTTTCCTTTGAAATGTTAGCAGCCCTTGTAACCCTGAGTTGTGTTGTCACATGGCAGTATTCTTCTAGAACAAAGGAAAAGCTGCCTCCTGGACACAAGACCAGAGCTTTCCACTTTGCCACAGTCTCCAGGATTCCCTGTGGTCTCTCTGACAAAATTTGTGACCCTTTTTGCCTGTAGGTCAATCTGGTTGAATGTGCAGTTACTGATATTTTGCCAGAAAATTGTAATGGGCCATATAGACTCGGATATTGTATAGATTTTTGATGCGGAGGGAGATTTTGTTGACAACACGGCGATGTATGGATTTGGTCATTAAATGGTTAACCGCATCAGGAAGGATAGTGTGAGTGGAGAATCTGAGTCTCTAGATCTAATTTATGCTTTGTAGACACCGACAAGGCCTTCATCACAGCTCACCATCCCTATGTTCTGAAGACTGCTAGGTGCTGCTTTTGAACTAAAATCATAGGGATGAATTCCAAATGAACCCAATGCATATGTTTGGAACAGCCGTAAAAATAGATTTTCAGGTTGCAGCTGTGGTCCTCTTATTAATCACATCTCCAGTTGTGGGGATGTAAGGCTCACTTAAAAATGAAGTGAGGCAAGGCTTGGAATTGCTATTTTGTGCAGGAGCAGTCCGGAGCTGCCTGCCCACACAGATGACTTAGAAGGGGCAAAGTGAACCTGGATGACTGTGGAAAGCAGGTCTCGGGGAAACCAGCTGCAGACCCCAGCCTTGCCCGTGGGAAGCAGGGAACCCAGGCACGCAAACCTGAAAATACTTAGGGATCCTGCATGTCAGCAACACCAGAAAAGCAGTTACAACCCCGGGGTGTGAGGATGACCACACACATGTTGGCCATTGCTGTTCTTGCCACAACTAATGTTTCCCGAACAGTGTTTCTAGCTGATGTGTGAACAGGTCCCAGTCGCTGTCTCATTTACAGAGAGGATGGGTATTAGAATTTAGCAGATCCCAGCAGATGGGGCCGGAAAGGTTCTTGAGTCCTGCACGTCTCAGGATTTGTCTTCATCTGCTAGCTATTTTAGAGCTGGTGACATTTTGAAAAGGCCATCCACATGGCATTGGTGTTCCTGTCCCATCTTGCTTTTGAAATTCTGTGCATTTTATAGGTGTTTTTAGTTTTGGAGTGTAGCTGGAGTTTTACTTCAGATTGGGTCTTCTCTCAATGGTTCCAGGCATTACAAAATGGAAGAGCTTATAATACATGGGTACAGAATTCCATCTAGTCATTTGGGCCCGTTGTCTGAGAGTCCTCACTGAGAAGAACAGAGAAGAGGCTTCATCTAAATAAAACTCTTTCAACTGGGAGTTTTTACAGTGAAGCACTCACACTTGACACTCCTTAGGTCATTTAGACACTAATACCCAGGGAACCAAGTCACTTGCCTGTGGTCACAGGAGCAGTTATCAGCCGGAAGGAGAGTAGAGCTCCAAATCTTGAGTTAAATTGGACTCCCTTTTACCAAGTAAAGTAGAGAACCAGAACAACCATCTAAATACTTGGGTCAAACGACTGACCATTTGGAGTGTGTCAACGAGAGGACAAATATTTCTACAAAAAGTAAAGATTTCTATGTATAAAACTACAAGTGTTTCCAAAGAGCAGCATCTTTGGTGTCAAGTATTCCACAGCAATTGCTTTTTTTTTCTTTTTCTTTCTTTCTTTCTTTCTGTTTTCATGTCCAGGTTAAATGCCCATTCTTTGCATTCACCCAGTGCCAAAAACATCCTACCTCCACCCCCGGTTAACAGTACTTCCGACCTTGTATGAAAATGGTTCATTTACTTGTCTGTGTCTCCACTAGTTTGTAAGCACCAAGGGTGTGTCGCACAGTGGTGTGCAGAGCTGAGTTGCAGCTACTCACAAAGACCAATTGTCAGGTTCTTGAAACTTTGCAAAAGCCAGTTCACAAGTTGGCAGCTTGAAAGCAACCATGGGAAAGTATTTACACCACAGAAATGGGCAGATGATACAAATCAGGGCTCCCTCCACCTCTGCAGAACCACTTTTCAACTTTTACCAGCCTCCTTCTGGTCAGAGACCTATGCATAAGTGAAAGGGTGAATGAATGAAGTTGTTTCTCAGTTACTTTCCAGGGCTGATTGCCTATAATCCATTGAATGTTATAAGGGGCATTGCACGGGACTCTCAGCAAAGTTCAAGGGAGAAACCAGAAGTCCTTGGGCTCTTGGGGACAAGGGCACCTGGAGTTAAGTCCCCACTCTTTTATCAGCAGTTATGAACTGCAAGCACATTATCTTTATTCTCCGAGCCTCTGGAGTTTTTATCCTGTTCTATAAAAAAGTATAATAATACAACTTACAGTGGTGTAATGAGGGTTAAAGATAATGTTGTATAGGGCACCAGCAGCTAAATCACCTCCCTCGACTCATAGCTCATTTATCATGCACATTTTCCTGCAGTCCCAAGACATTTCCCATCACCTGTTCAGCCTTAAAATATTCTAAGCACCTATGATTATCCAAAATTCTTTGTTTAGTTATTTATTATTATTATTTTTTGTTATTGTTATTGATTGTGAGTCTTTTGTCAAGACGGTAACTCCAGTGCCTTGAGTGGTTCCTGACACACATAGTAACCCTCAGTAAATATTCCTTAAATGAATAAATGAGTAAACAGATGAATAAACAGTATTCTTATTTGTTAGGTGATTGTCTACAGCAGGGGTCAGAAACTGCAGTCCACAGACCAAATTCAGACTGCCACCTATTTTTGAAAAGTAAGTTTTATCGGGAGATAGCCACGGTCATTCACTGCTGAATTGCTCTGGTAGCTTTTGCACTAAACGGCAAAGTTGATTAATTGCAGCAGAGACTCTATGGCCTGTAAAGCCAAAAAGATGTACTGTCTGGCCATTTACAGAAAAGGGCACAACTTTGCTGACCTCTGATCTGTAAGATCATCTCTGAAAGGTACTGATTTAAAGCTCAGAAAATTGAGGAATGTTTCTCAGCATCGCCAAATAAATGGGTGGTGACAGGGCGGGGAAATGTGTCTGAGGGCACTGAAGCATAATGTCCCCTAAGTAAGACCTAAGAGGAGGAAGGCATCAACCATCTCCCTACTCCAAGCAAAAGATCTCAGCTCCCCCAAACAGATGCATATCTGTACTGTTTCAGCATATCTCAGTGCAGAACTCTCTGAGTCTGGACGATGATCATATTTTTCCATAGGGTTTTTTTTTTTTTTTTTTTTTTTTATGCTGGTACCAAAGGAAAATATGGAGAGCTTCCAAAAGAGAGGGTGAAGTTTGAGATGGCAGCAGCATTGCAAAAACATGCCGGCAGAGCTCCAAACTCTCATCATGACAGCAGTATCTAATTATTACACTACACTTTGAGAAACCTGATATTATGCAAACAAACTCCAGCTGCATTTTATGACAGCGCATACAATTTTTATAAAAAAATTTTTAAACCCTTTTTATATGGAAAAAATAATCCTTCTCTTACAGTATTTAGAATTAACCAAAGATATAGTATAATAGAGTCTAATAACTTAATTCAGTACGAATGTTGAAGCACATTGAAATGCTCTTTGAGATAAAGAAAGAATTCTGTCCTTTGTGTGTGTGACACAGAGGGCAGTATTTTCTGCTGCTTGCTGTTTGGTGGCAGTAGGAAGGCTGCGGAATCTGTTGTACTAGGGTGGCAGTGGTGGGGAGGGTCCTGCGTTTCAGGGCAGGAATATATGATTTGGGAAAGCTGAGGCATAAGGAGTTAGCCAGGTAATGAAAGGTTGACATGTGTTCCAGGCAGTGGGGACCCGCTTTGCTAAGGCTGGAGCACAGAAGCAATGTGGAGGGAAGCCTGTGAAAATGCTACAAATAGAGACCAAGGCAGAGAGAGCTCATATTATTGAGCACTGACTTTGTACCAGGCACTATAGTAAGTACTATGCATGTATTAACTCATTTAATCCACACAACCAACCTATGAGGTGGGTATTATTATTATCCTTATTTTAGAGGTCAGGAAAATAGAGACAAAAAATAAGGAAGAAAAAAACCCACCAAAACCTCATGCAATGTCAGATAGCTAACAAGTGGCCGAGCTTGAGTTTCAACCCAGGAATCTGGCTTGAGAAATTACACTCTCAACCAACGGGGCTTGCTGAGGTTTGATTGCTGTGGTTCTTGAGAGCTTCCTTGTATATGACTCTCAGACAAATCTATGGACAAACGAGTAGAATTAATAAATAAATTTAGCAATATCACTGGATAAAAGCTCAGTATACATAATTAATTATATTTTTCTACAGCCGAAAAAAGCAAATCAAAGACAAAAGTTAAAAAAGTAACCGCTGTCTGGGGCACCTGGCTGGCTCAGTCATTAGGCATCTGCCTTTGGCTCAGGTCATGATCCCTGGGTCCTGGGATCGAGCCCTGGGTTGGGCTCCCTGCTCCGCGGGAAGCCTGCTTCTCCGTCTCCCACTCCCCCTGCTTGTGTTCCCTCTCTCGCTGTGTCTCTCTCTGTCAAATAAATAAATACAATCTTTAAAAATAAACAAAAACAAAAACAAAAAACAAGGAAAGCATCCTTAAAAAAAAAAAGTAACCGTTGTCAAGCGCACTAAAGTTGCTTTCTGAGTTGTCGAGAAAGACAGAAAGAGCTAAGAAACCTCTTGAAGTACGCTGGGTCCTCTCTGAGTCCATCCAAGCTTTTCTCCACAGGGATAAGAGGAGGGACGGACAGAGAATGATTCTGAGATGTGCAGAAAGCTGAAGTTGTGCCTGGAGAGTAAAGAGAACTCGCCAGTGACCCCCAAAGCTAGCACCCTGGCTGTAGGGCACAGTGAGATCATCCATAGCTTAGAAAATTGGTGGCTCAGCTCTAAAGCATAATGAAATATCTGGCATCTGCTAAGGCCCAGATTCTAGGCCTTGCTGAATGGAAAGCCTCAATCACTTTCCTAGCACATTTGAACCAGTAGTGAGCTGAATCTAATGAAGGTGGGAACAAAGCTAGACCCAAGTTAACTACAGACTGGATTCCTCATTCCCCCTTACTGGGAACCTCTCAGGAGGGATATGGACTTTTTTAGGAATTAATATTACTTCTGTTTCTCCTATCTTTTATTTATTTATTTTTAAAGATTTTATTTATTTATTTGACATAGAGGGACGTAGTGAGAACAGGAACACAAGCAGGTGGAGTGGGAGAGGGAGAAGCAGGCTTCCCGCGGAGCAGGGAGCCTGATGCGGGACTCGATCCCAGGACCCTGGAATCATGACCTGAGCCGAAGGCAGACGCTTAACCACTGAGCCACCCAGGCGCCCCTCTCCTATCTTTTAAAACATAAAAAATTGGAGACATGTAATAGAACAATAAAATTCAGTCCATGGTCAAAAAGGGAAAAAGGGCAATAGAATTAGACCCAGAAATAGATATAGTGTTGGCATTATCAAACTGGAACTTTAAAATAACTATGATGTATATGTTAAAGGATAAATTGATTAAAAAATAGAGGACCAGACATATTCAATAAGGGGCTATATATCCAAAATATACATAGAACTGATATAACTCAAGACCAGAAAAACCCAAACAATCCAATTTAAAAATTGGCAAAAGACACGAAGATATTTCTCCAAAGAAGGCAACCAGATGGCCAACAGACACATGAAAAGATGCTCAGCATCACTCATCATCAGGGAAATGCAAATCAAAACCATATCACCTCACACCTGTCAGAATGGTTAAAATCAAGAACACAAGAAACAACAGGTTTTGGTAAGGATACAGAGACAAAAGAACCCTTGTGCACTGTTGGTGGGAACGCAAAACAGTGCAACCACTGTGGAGAACAGTATGAAGATTCCTCAGAAAATTAAAAATAGAAATTCTTAAAAATTAAAAATAGAAATTTTTAAAAATTAAAAATTCCTCAGAAAAATAAAAATTACCATATGAGCTGGTAATTGCACTACTGGGTATTCACCCAAAGAATATGAAAATGCTAATTTGAAAATATATATACACCCCTGTGTTTATTGAAGCATTATTTGCAATACCCAAATTATGGAAGCAGCTCAAGTGTCCATCTGTAGATGAATGGATAAAGAAGATGTGGTGTACATATATGTGTGTGTGTGTGTGTGTGTGTGTGTGTGTGGAGATATATATAATGGAATATTACTTTAACATAAAAAAGAATGAAATCTTGCCATTTGCAATGACATGGATGGAGATAGAGGGTATTATGCTAAGTGAAATATGTCGGTCAGAGAAAGACAAATACCATATGATTTCACTCATATGTGGAATTGAAGAAACAAAGGAACAAAATAAAAAAGAGACAAACAAAACTCTTAACTAGAACAAACTGATGGTTACCAGAGGGGAGATCGGTGGGGGACGGGTGAAATGGGTGGGGGTATTAAGAGCGCACCTATGGTGATGAGCACTGAGTGGTGTACAGAATAGTTGAATCACTATTTCGTATACCTGAAACTATATAACTGTATGTTAATTATGCTGGAATTAAAATTTTTAAAAATACCCTTAGAAATTTAGAGAATAAAACTCCATTTTATAAAAAAAATAGAGGAGCAGAATTATATGCAGTGTTCATGAAGTAGATGGCTAAATATTATAAAGATGTAAATTCTCCCCAAATTGTTCTATAAATTCAATACAATGACAAATCAAAATAGCAGCAGGCACCACAGCATACCAATAGTCCGATAGAATAGAATCCAAAAAAAGACCCACACATCTGTAGACATGTAGCTTATGACAAAAACTCTCAGACACTTATAGAGAATGTATAGTTTAGTTCAGCCTTTTAGTAAAACAGTTTAGCATTATCTAGGGAAGCTGAGGTTACATTTTTCTATGAAGTAGCAATTTTTACTTACAGGTTTATTCTTAGGGCTGCCAGATTTAGCAATATAAAAATACAGGATACAAGTTAAATTTGTATTTCAGATAAAGAATAAATCTGTAGTATAGTTATGCTCCATACAATATTTGGGACATACTTAGAGTAAAAAAAAAAATACTGTTTATCTGAAACTTAAATTTAACTAGATGTCCTGCACCTTATCTGACAATTCTAAATGTAGTCCTCAGAAATATGTGCACAGATACACCAGGAGGTATGGACAGGGATGTTCATAGCATTTTTTGGAATCCGCAAAGCCTGGAAACAGTCCAGTGTCTATCAGCAGTAGAATGGAAAAGTAAGTTGCTGTAGATTCACATGGTGGAATATAATGCCACAATGAAAAGACATGAACACCAGCTAGACACAGCAGTGTAAATGAATCTTATTAACATAATGCACAGCAAAAGAAACCAGAGACCATAAGCATCTGCTCTGTAATGTCATTTACAGGCACTCCAAAAAAGAAAGGGGGGAAAAAAGAGAAAGTGGTGTTTAGGGAGGTATGCATAGGTGGTAAATTACAAAGAGATTTTCATGGAAGTCAAGATCGTGGTTCCCTTTAAGTGAAAGGAGGTTATCTTTGAGAGGGCCTAATAGGGGTTTCTAGTGCCAGCATTATTCTTGTGTTTGTCCTGGATGGTAGGTAGTTCATTTTAGGCAGATTAAAACTAAGGAGCAAGAATATAAAACCTATCTAGCTACCGCTTTCTGGAATAAGGGCTTTGTAGTTCTGCCCCTCCTCTATCCTGAAATAAAACTCATAGGTAGTATAACTTATTTACACAAATAATATTAACAATAACAAGAAGTTACAATGTCATATAAAGAAGAAATAAATGTAATTTATTATGAAACACTGTATGATGGCATAAGGAAATAGTTGGATGCTTACCTTTGTATATTGAATCACCATGCATATGACAGAGAAATTGCAGTGGCTACTCAAATACCATCAGTGTTTGCTGAAAGCTGTTATTTTTCTGAAATGTGAACAGCTCTAGGTAAGTTCTGGAGAAAGTAAAAAAGTTAAAAAAAAAATTGTCCCGATTTCCGTGGTAGTTGCATTGCTAGAAAATTGCTTTATATCAAAACAGTGCAAAAATAAAACCCTTTAAATTTATGTGGAGGGCACCTGGGTGGCTCAGTCGTTAAGCATCTGCCTTCGGCTCAGGTCATGATCCCAGGGTCCTGGGATCGAGTCCCACATCGGGCTCCCTGCTCGGCAGGAAGCCTGCTTCTCCCTCTCCCACTCCTGCTGCTTGTGTTCCTGCTCTTGCTGTCTCTCTCTCTGTCAAATAAATAAATAAAAATCTTTTTAAAAATTTATGTGGAAAAAAGCTTCTGCGTTAAGATAATTATAGTTCATGAAGTTCATTTACCACCTAAGCATACCTCCCTAAACACCACTTTCTCTTTTTTCCCCCCTTTTTTTTGAAGTGCCTGTAAATCAGCTATAGGATTATCCTTTGGGAAGATGAGAAACCATGCAGATCTTGGGAGAATTCTTTCTAATGCTGAAAGGTTGAAATTGGCTGGATGTCTACCATTCCCAGCCTCCCCAGATGCAAGGGGTGACCCCCTATCAGTGTGTAACTGAAACACACAAATTTCCAGACAAGCTTTAAAGAACCATATCACCTCTGTTCAGAACTACTGGCCCAAGTCTTTGATATTGTGATGGTGTCAGAGCCACCAGGTTGCCACAGAATTAGACTCCGAAGTTTCTCTGAACAGCTTTGGTTGATTTCATCTCTGAAAAAAAATCATGAAACAACAGCAAAACACACACAAATATACTATGAAGTAAATAACCATCTGGAGCTTAATCTGGTGGCCTTAGCATTCACTTAGAGAACTCAACCCTCATTATGCATTTCAACTTCTTTAATACCAAAAAAAAAAAAAAAAAAAAAAGAGGAGAGATGGACACACAGATTGTACTGAACTAGGTAAGATCAAGACCATTTGTGTCGGGCACTCAAAGAAATGACACAGGCCACACAGGGCCACCTCGAACCAGCCAGTGCCTGGTCAGACTTCTCCTCTTCGACATTCTTGTCAGAGTCTCAGTTGGTTCTCACATTTCTTCTGGAGGCAGCAGTCTTCAGGGTCAACCAGCATCCTACTACCAATGCGTAAGAGGTTCCATCTCCTTATGGGCGTCCTGAAGGCTTCTAATGTGAAAGAGAGAGGGGACGCTTGATGGGTTCTAGATCGGGCCTGTAGCCTCCAAGGAGGACTTTTAACATTTCTCGTAAGAAATGTTATCAGTGTTTAATCTTTGGAAAGTTTGTTACTTATTTCGCAGACACTCTGTATTGGAATTTGCCGCCTCTGACTGTAATAACCAGTACATGTGGCCCTTAAACAATGTGGGCGTTAGGGCTCCGATCCCCAGAGCAGTTGAAAATCTACATATAACTTTTTACTCCCCCAAAACTTAATCACTGATAGCTTTTACAGTTGACAAGCCTTGCTGACAACATAAACAGCCGATTAATACATATTTTGTAAGTCGTATGTATCATATACTGTATTCTTATAATAAAGGCGGCTGGAGAGAAGAAAACGTTATTTAAGAAAATCACGAGGAAGAGAAAATACATTTACAGTACTGTACTGTATTTATAAAAAAAAAAAATCTGCAAATAAGTGGACCAGCATAGTTCAAACCCATGGTGGAAGAGTCACCTATAGTTAGAAGTATGCTTGATTTGAAGAGAGTGGGTCCTGAGAGGGTGTGGTATTTGGTGGAGGAGGAGGGTAGGAGGCATGGAGATAGGAAAAGAAACGGAGTTATCTCCTAGCATGTGAGCTTCTGGTTTATTTTTGAGATCCAAGGTTTCTCTGTTGGATTACAAGTGCTTGGAAGAAATTTTGCTTTTTCTTCCTTTGGAGAGAATGAGTTCAGGTCTCAGAGGTTCTGTCTCCTATTTCTAAGTAAAACAAAAGTTTCCCTTTACCAAATGCTTTCTGAAATTTCTTAGATCCTATAGAGGTTGCAATTATATACCGGGTTGTCAGCTTCCTGTTTGTGGTGTCTGCTCCATCTTAGCAGCCCCCTTGCTAGCTGTATATAATTTGTTGAATACATAAACTAATAAACAGTATGACCTTCAGGCATTGCAAAGACTGGGAGTACATCCATTTGGCAATTGAAGGCCAAAGTGTAATTTCTAAGATTGCCACGTAAGGGACAATTAAAAACAGAAATTTACATTTTATTATTCCTTTTATAGTCAGTAATGTGAAGAATAACATCATTCTTCCATCCCATAGATTTTTAATGGGCATCTATTATGTGTCAGATATTGTACTGGGCCCCGAGAATATGAGATGAAAAAGACTGACTGAGTCCCTTTTCTCCCCATGGAGCCTGTAGTGCAGTGAATATTTGGTGTAGGTTGCAAAAACCTGTCTTTATATTTCCTTTGTAACAATGATTTTAAAAATGGTTGGCCAGTCCCCAGGTCATGTGGACTTCCACCTATTTTGTTGATCTACAAGCTGAGTCTTTTGAGGTAGCCCTTATTAAGAACTTGGAGGAAGGAGATCTATAAGCTGTTTACTGCATGCATCTTTTAACCTGGCTCAACCCCAAATCCAGGCCTCCCTCAGTCTCCCACCTCAGTTTTATATGTGCTGACCTGACAGGTAACATATTTTTCTGTTATCAGATGTTCATATCTCAA
This sequence comes from Callorhinus ursinus, assembly GCF_003265705.2. Taxonomy (NCBI): domain Eukaryota; kingdom Metazoa; phylum Chordata; class Mammalia; order Carnivora; family Otariidae; genus Callorhinus; species Callorhinus ursinus. The sequence continues at coordinate 24,542,711 of NW_027397085.1, forward strand.
TCTCTCTTTGCTTCTTGTTGCCCACCTTTCACTGGCAAGCATAAACCCACCTAGAAGAAAGGATTTGAAGGGGGATGGCTTTAAAATACAAATAATCCCCAAGGGAGATAACTACCTTCATGATCAATGAGCACCGATATCCTTGTGACCACATTGGTCCTCAAACCTTGAAATAGTGTTTCACTGCTTTGCTGACACCTGGACATTGAATCATGGACCTTTGGAGTTGGGGGGGACTTCAGGGTCAGAGGGACAACAGAGTGGTCTGAGGATCACCTACATCCCAATCACTGGGGGAGCTGGTCACAGATAAAGCTATCGGCATCCGATTCTGACAGTCTGCACTTTGTAGATGCCCCCAGGAACTCTTTAGAGAGCCTTCCCTTTATGAACGGTAGTGCTGAAGTGACTTCTCACACAGCAAGTTCGTTGAAGAGGCTGAACAAGAGTCAGCGTGTCTGAACCCCAGCCTGGGCCTCTTTTTTTAGTGCCAGGGCGTGTGGCAGTGAAGTCCCAAAGTAAAACATACCAAGTTCTTCCGCCTTCCCTAAACCCCTTCCTCTCTTTTTGTCTTAAGGTAGAATAAGCAGTGATTATAAAGGATAAGAGGAACTCTATCCTTTTTCCTAGCGTGTGCCAAATATTTTTTCTCTGATGAAGTCCATATGAAAATTGAATTCTACATATTTCCTTCCCAGACAAGAGGCCACCCTGTGCTCCACATCTCTACCAGTCTCTACACTGGAATCTGGAAGGAGATCTTTGGGTACTACCCCACCATAATCTGAATAGGGCAGCTACTGGCTGTGGGTTGTTTATGAATGTGACTCGCGGTGGAAATAGATGGCAGCCAAGGCTGATACATTTTCTTCCACAGTCCCATTTCCATGCCTCAGAGAGACAGATACTGGCTGGGAACCAAACTATTAAAAAAATAGAACCTTACGCCTAAAAGATCAAAAGCTACCAGAACTTGCAGTAATTATAAGAATCCATAGAGCTAAGGCACTTTGACAAAGAGACAAGGTCTACTATAAAAGGAAAAAAAATGGCCTTGCAGTGAGAATGAGGAGTGCTAAGGTCAACAGCAGCTCTAGTGCTCACTAATTCCATGTGTCACTACTTAGACAGTTGAACCCTTCACAGCCCTGCCCCCATGGGATTCACGGAGGTGCTCTCTCAAAGAGCCTGTCTGAAGAGAAATGAACTATCTACTTGCAGGGCTGGGGCTGCTCAAGGAATGAGGAGCTCTCCCTACTGGCAATCTGTACGTGTCCCCAGGGACAGGGATCTGATGGAGGCAGGGGATGAAATATATTGTCGACTTGCTCATGGTTGGGGGATTGGTATACCTTTTGTATAAGGGCATTTGTTTTATTCCAGGATGGAACTAGATTCCTATTTTAATACATTTAATAATAAGCCATGCTAAGCTAATTGTATATCTTGTAGAAATGCTGGAAATGGATTCATGTTGCTAAGATATACTAATTATTGTGTGTTTTTTTTTTCTTTTGGTAAAGGACAGTAGCCTTTCATGTCTTAATTAGATTAACTACAGTAATCATCATCATTGTTGATATTTATTTAGCACTTACCAGGTGTAAGAAGTACTTTACTTTCATTATTTAATTTGATCCTCATAACCATTGTATGAGAAGAATGGAATAATTATCCTCATTTTATAGAGGAGAAAAGTGAGGCACAAAATTGTTAATTCACCAAATTTACATATCCAGTAAGTGGAAAAGTTGGGAATCCAACTCAGATAATCAGAGTCTGAGACCCATGTTCTTAATCAACTACTCATTATTGCTTCCCTAAATCTACTGTTAATGTGTGCAAAATCGTGGTGGGTTGAATTTTGTTCACTCGATGTTCTTCATTTGTGCATTCATTCATTCATTCATTCATTCAGTAAGCATCATATAAGTACCAATTCAACATGAGACCTTGGGCTTTGTTACAAAGCTGAATAGGACAGTTTCTGCCCTCAAGGATCTCACTTTGGTTTTTTGAGTTTTTTTTTTTTTAAGATTTTATTTATTTATTTGACAGAGAGAGACAGCAAGAGAGAGAACACAAGCAGGGTAAGCAGGAGAGGGAGAAGCAGGCTCCCAGCCGAGCAGGGAGCCCGACGTGGGGCTCGATCCCAGTACTCTGGGATCATGACCTGAGCCAAAGGCTGACACTTAACAACTGAGCCACCCAGGTGTCCCAGGGATCTCACTTTGTGAGAAGAAGACATGCATCAAAATAGATGATTATAAGTGGAATGTGATACTATAATAAACGTACTTATATGGTGTTTGGTGAGGATGGAGAGACAGTGAGGGAAGGCATCCTGAAGGAAGCCATTTTCAATCTAGATTCTGAAGATGAAGAGGAGTTTGCTGAGGACAGTTGGGGTGGGGGGCCAGGGAGAAGCAGCCTGGGCAAGGAGAAGTTTCATCAAGCATCATTGCACACAAGTAATGTGTTTCCTACTCTCCAAGAGATAAAAATCAAGGGTGGAAGTTGCATCAGCAAGTGAAGAATAAAAAGTATGTTCACAGGATGACACAAACAAAACTCTCTGGAAGTGTAGGGGGAAGGAGAGCTTATTTCCAACTCTGAGAGAAGGAGAGAGAAGCTGGAGAATTTTCCATGAGGACTGATTTGAATTCGGCTTAGAAAGATGAGAAGTTTTTCTCAAAATACAGGAGTAGAGGAGTGAAAGCAGCTGGGCTATTTAGGGAACAAACAATCTGGTCTAAATGGAGTGGAGGCGCGTGGAGTTTGGTAAGGAGAATGGAGGGGCATGGTGCCGATGCTTGGGAAACCTGCAATGCCACGTGAAGAGTTTTGGAAGAGCATTGATGAAGTGTGGGCCCTTTATTCAAGCAGAGGTATTGCTAGGGAAGCTAGAGTTTATCCTAGATCACTCATTACTAACCCTGCTTTTAGCTACAGAACCTTCCTTTCAAGCAGTCTTAGAGAAAGCCCTAAGTATAAAAGAGTTAAGAATGGGGCCTCTCTATTTGGCTTGGGCTTAAGGGGCTCAGGCTCCAGATTGCTTCAGCATCCACCTCAGGTTCTATGCAACACAACTGGAAATCATCCTCTAAATGAGAGGTCTGAGCCTGGAGAACAGCCCCATTCCTAAGCCGAATTCTTAGACCCCCTTCAGGCACACTAGTGTTGTTTCTGGTAATAAGGCAACACCACTCGTGGGTTTGGCCATCGGTACTGATCTGATTAGTACAGAAAACAACCACTCACAGCCGATCAGTGATCACAGAAGCTGAAAGTCCATCCACATAGATATCCACATGGCTGAAACGAGGCACTTGCACACAGCAGTTCGCTGCTTAGAGCATTCCTGTCTTGAGTCTGTCTGTTACCAAATGGAATCCTGGGGGCTTGAAGGAGTTAACACAACTTCAGAATTACCTCTCCCTTTCCCACAGAGTAACTTGCCCACTGGGAGAATCTGGCTGCATGCTGAGGATTCACTGCCAGAAAGTGAAATGACAGACTTCGCTGGATCTCTGCACCTGGATACCCTCGGGAGAAAGGAGTGAGGGAAGGGATATTTCATTTTCAGAGTTTCCAAAAGCATATCCCAACAGGTCAGGCTGCAAGGAGAAACAATGATCCCTGAAAGAAATAAGCCAGAAGAGGCCCATGACTGTCAAAGAGAAGGACCCCCAAGAGAGTGGGTCAGATAAAATACAGGATACCCAGTTAAACTTGCATTTCTGATAAACGACAAAAAACTTTTTAGTATCAGTGTGTCTCAAATGTTGCATGGGACATACTTATATTAAGATAATCTTTTGTTGGACATTCCAGTTCAGCTAGGTGTTCTATATTTCTGTTTGCTACATCTGTCAACCCTACACTCGAGCTGCCTCCCCCATGGAGCTGTTCCTCCCTCTCTATCCACACTTGAGGAGAACTACAGCCCAGTTTTTGGTCCAGGGGCTCACTCCAAACCCCATAAACATGAGCTCAAGCTTCTCCACACCACAGTGGCAGATGGCTTGTCCAGCCAAGGGAAAGGGGCTGCACCTTCCAGAGCCTCCATGCTTCCCCCAGCTTGTCCCTTTTGAAGTCCTGGTGGATTGGTCAGAGGCCAGCAAGGGGGGTTCACAGGGTATGGGATTATAGAGCCTGCTGCCTGATGAATAAATGTTTACAATAACCACATTCCCTCCTTGACTAGCTGGGGAGTTTCCATCAGAGCTGCACTGCCATTAGGCAAGCTGTTTGCTTTTTTGTTAGAACTAAGTTATTGGTGCATTGCTGCTGCAAACAGAAAACATCTGTGGAGAGTCCACAAACAGGAAACATTGGAGGGGAAAGGGGAAAAGCTCACATTGCCTGCTGACCCCCTTTATGCATGTTTGAAAAGGAAGAATGTAAGTTAAATCAACAACCTTAAGTGCAAGTATAAGCTAGGCTCAGAGCGTGACAAAGACTGAGTGGCATTGAGCAGCGTTTTGTGCCATGGTTCCTTTTTTCTCTAGGCAGGTGCATTGGAGAGAAGGTTAGTTCCTTCTGCTAGCTCTAATTCCCCAGGGAAGGTGTTAGCTGCCAAAATAATCTTCCTGTTGTACCTGATATTCAGGTGCAGCTACAGGAGAGGGATGCCATTGTAAATTATAGATGGTCTGTTTCAATGGAGCTTCCAAACACATATCATTCTGAGTCACTGCCAACTAGAGTAAAGCAGGAAAAAGAATATGCATGACAAGTTTCCCATGGAGGAAGCCTTTGACCTTCACATGTATAGGTGATGGGGATGACTTTCAGTGTTCTGCTTTCCTCTGTGCTAGAAGGTTGAGAGATTTTTTTAAGAATTCCTGTATAGTGGCCTAGAAACAATGAGGTCCAGGAACAGAAGAGATATGGCTAGAGAAGGGGAAGCAGGTAAAAAATTTACTCTCTATCTTTTCCCTGAGAGAAGAAAGAGGAGGAGGTGGAGGAGGGAGGAGATGGAGCAGGAGGGAAGGGAGAATGGGAAAAGCAGAGAGAGAGACACACACACAGCCCCATTCCTTGGTTCAGAGCCAGCTTGCATACTTCTCAGGATTTATGTGCCTAGGGGGCTATATAACTCATCCAGAGGACCTGGCTCTCCGTGATTTCTTTAATGACCTAGATTAAGGAAAACGTTAATTCAACTTGATTAAATTACCAGTGGATTATAAACAAGAGTAACCCCCAAGTAATCTTAGGAATGTGTCCCAGATAGGTGGTGAGGATAATCTGAAGTTATGGCTTCTGCTTGGTAGTGGAATAGAAAAAGGAAAAAAGAAAAAAGAAAGGAAATGAACAGTAAGCACTGAAACAATAGTAAAACAAGGAACAAATGGCAACGAGTGCTTGCTTGTCAATAATTACTTTAAGTGTAAATGGACTAAATGCTCCGATAAAGACATAGGGTGACTGAATGGATAAAAAAGCAAGACTCATCTATATGCTGCCTACAAGAGATTGACTTTGGACCTAAAGACACGTGCAGACTGAAAATGAAAGGATGGGGTGACGCCTGGGCAGCTCAGTCGGTTAAGCATCCAACTCTTGATTTCAGCTCAGGTCATAATTTCAGGGTCGTGGGTTTGAGCCCCATGCTCAGCGGGGAGTCTGCTGGAAATTCTCTCTCTCCCTCTTCCTCTGCCCCTACCCCCACTCTCTCTTTCTCTCTCTCTAATAAATAAATAATTAAAAAAAAAAAAAAGAAAATGAAGGGATGGAAAAACATTTACCATGCAAATGGAAGTAAAAAGAAAGCTGGGAAAGCAATACTTATATCAGACACAATCGACTTTAAAACAAAGACCATAGCAAGAGACAAAGAAGGACACTACATGTTGATAAAGGGAACAACCTAATAGGAGGATATACCAATTGTAAATATCTGTGCACCCAACATGAGGGCACCTGAATGAATAAAGCAATTATTAACAGACATAAAGGAAGAAATTAACAGTAATACAAAGTAGTAGAGGACTTTAACACTCCACTTATATCAATGATAATCATTGAGACAGAAAATCAGCAAGGAAAGAGTTGCTCTGAATGACACATCAGACCAGTGGACCTAACAAATATATATAGAATATTCCATCCCAAAACAGCAGAATACACATTATTTTCAAGTGCACATGGAATATTCTCCAGGATAGATCACATGTTAGTCCACAAAACAAGTCTTGATAAATTAAAAAATATTGAAATTCTGAAATTATATCATGCTTTTTTTTTTTTTAACCACAATGATATGAAACTAGAAATCAATTGCAGAAAGAATCTGGAAAGCACACAAATACATGGAAGCTAAATAACATGCTACTAAACAATGAACGGGTCAACCAAGAAGTCAAAGAGGAAATTAAAAAATACATGGAGACAAATGAAAATGAAAACACAACAGTCCCACACTGGGCTACCAGCAGAAGCTGTTCTCAGAGGGAAGTTTACAGCAATCCAGGCCTACCTCAAGAAGCAAGAAAATCTCAAATGACCCAACCTTACACCTAGAGGAGCTTAGAAAAAGAAGAACAAACAAAGCCCAAAGCCAGTGGAAGGAAGGAAACCATGAAGATTAGAGCAGAAATAAATGAAGAAGAAGAAGAAGAAAAAAAAAAAAAAAGACGGTGGACTGTTAGCAATTCTGATAGAAAGAACAAAGGGTGAGATTTAGCCAAGGCATATTCCACGTTCCTGCCATATCATTTGATTGATTAACCTGTGATTTGCAAAAGTCAGTACATTAGAGTCTCCTGAGAAATATGTTAAAAAAAAGAAAGAAAAGAGCAATAATTCAGGCCTCCACTCTCAGGTTGCAGTTGTGAAGGTAAATCTGGCGCAAGCAATCCAGCAGGCCTACTTCAAGAAACAATATTTGCTGTGTGTCTGGCTAATTTTTGTCTCCAGGTTATCATGGAAGGCACTCTTCCTGGCTCCTGGCTCCTGGCTCAAAGGAAAAAGAGCCAATATGGTGTTTAGAAGTAGGAGTTTGGAGGGTGCCTGGTGGCTCAGTCGGTTAAGCCTCTGACTTCCGCTCAGGTCATGATCTCAAGAGTCCTGGGATCCAAGTCCCACACTGGGCTCCCGGCTCATTGGGAAGTCTGCTTGTCCATCTGCCCCTCCCCTCAGCTTGCACTCTCTCTCAAATCAATAAATAAAATCTTTAAACAAACAAACCGAAAAGAGTAGGAGCTTGGGAGTCAGCCAAATTTCAGCTCCACTTTCAGAGTCTGACTTGTTCGATGATATCTCCGGTAGTTACTTACCCTCATCACCCCTCAGTCTGCTCATCTGTAAATTCGGGATATTATTAACATACGCTACAGTACAAGTCTCCTCAGAGGATTACAAGGATAAAATGAGATGCCGCACAAAAAGATTCAGCAGAGTCCTCAGCCAAACAAATGTGAGCTACTGCCCTCACTGTTACCACTACTGTTACCATCACCAGGACTGCCACTATCAGTAATAATTTGTCCTTTGACTATGAGCATGGGGTGTGCCAGGCAGTGAGCTTGCAATTTTTAATTTAATTTGATTTAATTTAATTTTATGTTATTCTCATAATCAATGTATGGGGCAGATTATTCTTCCCATCCTACATATGAATAAACAGAGGTTATATACCCTGATTCACATCATTCAGTAGGACTGAGAAGAGCTATAACCCCCCTGTTGGTGGGAATGTGCAAGGGTGCAGCTGCTGTGGAAAAACAGAAGTTCCTCAAAAAATTAAAAATAGCACTGCCAGGAGTGGGGTTACTGTCATATGATAGTTCTATTTCTAATTTTTTGGGGGACCTCCATACTGTTTTCCACAGTGGATGTACTGATAGTGCACAAGAGTTCCCCTTCTCCACAGCCTCGCCAACATTTGTTATTTCTTGTCTTTTTGATGATAGCCATTCTAACAGGCATGAGGTGCTATCTCACTGGGGTTTGGATTTGGATCTCCACGATAGCCAATGGTGTTGAGCACCCTTTTATGTACCTGTTGGCCATTTGTATGTCTTTGGAAAAATGTCTATTCACTTCCTTTACCCATTTTTAAATCAAATTATTATTATTATTATTATTATTATTATTATTTTGCCATTGAGTTGCACGAGCCCATTTTTTTTAGTCTCTTGCCAGAATGATGATGGGTATAACATCAGTGTTTTAAATGAAAGAAACTTCCATAATTTCTCATAAGATTTAGCATCAATTCATGTTTTTATTGGTCAGTTGTATTTCTTCTGACTTGGCTGTTCATTTTTTCTTCTATGTTGTTGCCTTTTACTGATTTATATGTATTTTTTTTTATTTTGGTATTTTATGTATTTCTTCAGGTCTCTCACTGCTTTTAATTTTTATTTTATTTTATTTATTTAATTAATTTTTTAAAAAGATTTTATTTATTTGACAGAGAGAGAGACAACAGCGAGAGAGGGAACACAAACAGGGGGAGTGGGAGAGGGAGAAGCAGGCTTCCTGTGGAACAGGGAGCCCGAGGCGGGGCTCGATCCCAGGATCCTGGGATCATGACCCAAGCCGAAGGCAGACGCTTAACAACTGAGCCACCCAGGCACCCCTATTTTATTTTAATTAAATTCAATTAGCCAACATATAGTACATCATTATTTTCAGATGTAGAGTTCAATTATACATCAGTTGCATATAACACTCAGTGCTCATTACTTCAAGTGCCCTCCTTAATGCCCATCACCCAAGCCCCATCCCCCCTCCCCCTCCCCTCCAGCAACCCTCAGTTTGTTTCCTATAGTTAAAAGTCTCTCATGGTGGGGCACCTGGGTGGCCCAGTCGTTAAGTGTCTGCCTTTGGCTCAGGTCATGATCCCAGGGTCCTGGGATCGAGCCCCGCATCGGGCTCCCTGCTCCGCAGGAAGCCTGCTTCTCCCTCTCTCACTCCCCCGGCTTGTGTTCCCTCTCTTGCTGTGTTTCTCTCTGTCAAATAAATAAATAAATAAATAAATAAATAAGAATCTCTCATGGTTTGTCTCCCTGTCTGATTTCTTCCCATTCTGTTTTCTCTCCCTTCTCCTATGATCCTTTGTACTTTCTTATATTCCACATATGAGTTTCACTGCTCTTTAAAATTCATTTATGATTTACTTTTCATTAAGGAATTTAAATTATCAGCCCATTTAATAGCTACTGAGATTTTATATCTTTCCAACCCCTAAATTTAAAGAAATTATATTTTTTCTAATATTTCCCTAGCTTTATGTTTTAGCTCTTGAATCCATAAGGAATTTGTATTTTTATATAATTCTTGATACAAATTTATTTTTATTTTATTTAAAAAATTGATAATTTTCTCAACACCATTTTAAAATAGAATTTCCTTACTCTTGACATGAAATATTACATTTATTTTAATCCAAATTCTTTTATACACATGGATTTCTATTCTGTGCCATTGAGCTTGCCTATTCTTATGACATTTCTACACTATTTTAATACTTCTAAGTTTAATTTTTAAGTTAATTCTAATTTTTAAAAATGTCAGAAAAGGTAGTCTTCCCCTCTATTATCCTTTTTTTAAAAGAAAGTTTTCTTAGATATTCTAATTTATTTTCTTCTCCAGGTAAATTTTAGAATTGGTTCATTTAGATTCTTTTTAACCTTTAAGGTTATTACTGGGACTGAGTTGAATCTGTAATTTTATTTTGGGAAAATTGGTTTCTTAAATCCCACCCAGGAAAATGATATGTTAGTCTACTTAAATTTTCTTTTTTATATTTCGGTTAGGTTTTATTGTTTTCCTACAATAGGTTCTTGTATATTTCTTGTTAGGTTTACTGATAGTAGTTTAATAAGGTTTTTCTGCCATTATGATTGAGATTTTTAAGATCTATTATATTTTCTATTATTTTCTGTTGTTAAAAGGAACACTACTAAAATTTAAGTATTGCTATAGTACCTGGTCACATTTTGAACTCATTTATTAGTTTTAATACTTAGCTAATTAACATTTTGTGTTTTATTAGAAAAATAATTATTGAGCACCTGTTCCATGTCACATGTTGGAGATATGGCCAGGGCTGTGCCCACAGAGACTTTGCATTCTCGTGGAGGAAGATGAGGCATAAACAAGGAGCCAAATACATAAGCACAGTAATTTTAGTGCTATGCTGGAAATAAAAGAGAACAATGTAACAGTGTCCTACCCTAAGGAGTATCACCAAGGAAGGCTTCCCTGAGATGATGCTCAAGACCAGAGACTCAGTTTATGAAGACCTTTCCAGGCGGAGTAAACAACAAACACAAAGTCTTAAAGTTGGAAGAAGCTTGCTAGTCCAAGGAACAGAAAGTGAATCTAAGTGGCTATTGCAAGGTGGATGAGGTGGGAGTTCAGAGGTAGATAGGAGCCAAAATAATAAGAGGATTTTAGGGGTGCCTGGGTGGCTCAGTCAGTTAAGCATTTGCCTTTGGCTCAGGTCATGGTCCCAGGGTCCTGGCTCTAATCCCACATCAGGCTGCCTGCTCAGGGAGCCTGCTTCTCCCTCTCCCTCTGCCGCTCTCCTTGCTTGTGCCCCCTCTCTCTCTCCACCCACCCCCCACCCCATATCAAGTAAATAAATAAAATATTTTTTAAAAAAAGAGGATTTTAGGCCAGGGCAAGTAGTTCAAATGTTATTCTAAGCGCAAGTTAGGCGTTATTAAAACTGAGAGCCATTAAGAGGTCAGAATAGTGAAACAGTCTGATTTATGTTTTAAAACAACTGCTCAGACTATCTGGAAAAGCTTCCAGTGAACAAGAATAGAAGTAGGAGGAAGTTGTATGTATGAGTTGAGAGATGATGGTGGCTTGACTAGTTTGGCAGCAGTGGATGGAGAGAAATGGACACAGTCAAGATATACTACCAAGTAGAATAAATCAGACTCACTTTGCATTTAATGGATATGATTACTAGGCTTTTGGCTTGAGTACCTGGGTGGATTGTGCCATTTACTGAGATAACAAACACTGGAGAATAGTGGTCTGTACAGAGGAGAGAGAAGATTAAGGGTTCTGTTTGGGAAATGTTTATTTTGAAATACATAGTTGACAGCCAAATGAATATGTCAAGTAGATAGTCACATGGTTGAGTCTGGAGCTCAGGGGAAAATCAGTCCTAGAGATATCAACTTGGAATTCAGGAGCATGTAGATAGAATTTAAAGCCACAGGACCAGATGAAATAATACAGGGAGAGAATATAATCAGAGAAGAAAAGAATCCACTATCAGACTTTTGGTCATTGTGGCATTTAGATGTGAGTTACTGGAAAAGGAGATGACATAGGAGCCTGAGAAGGTGAGAGAGGAGGAATAGCAGCAGAAAGATGTGACAGAGGCCAAGAGAGGATGGAATTTTAAGGAGGGATCTCCATCAAGAGCAGTTAAGGGATTAGACAAGGGGAAGCATAGCTGAAAACCTTAACAAAAAGAGTTTTCAGTGGAATGTCCGGGTGAAAGCCTGATTGGAGTGCCTTGAATGATAATGGAAGATGAGGAGTGGAGGCAGCTAAAGTAGACACTTAACTCCTCAGGGAAGTTTTGCTGCAGAGGAATAAAGAAATGCAATGGTATTTGAAAAGGCATAGGAAATCAAGGGATGGTCTGCTGTTACTCAAGATTTTAGGTATCAGCTTCTTTGTCTGTTGAAGTAAATAATCCAGTAGAAAGGAAGTAATCAAAGATTCAGGAAAGAGAGAAGAAAAAATGCAAATGAGCAAAATTGATGATACATCATTTTCTTCTGATGTACTTCTCCATTTGAGTTGCTAATATCTTATTTATTTTTAAAAAAATCTATATTCATAAGTGAAATTGGCATGGAGTGTTTTTGTATATATGCTAGCATAGATAGATTTTGGTTTCCTGGCTATGCTAATTCTATAAAATGATAGAAATTTTTCTGTATTTTTCAAAGCTCCAGAACATTTTTTCAAAAAGTGAAGTTCTTTGTTATGGAAAAAAAATGTCAGAATTCTAACTATTGTGTCTGGTGATTTTTTTTTAGAAGAAGTTATCAGAATACATTTTTAGTTTCTTCTATTATTATTAGTCTGTTCAGGATTTTTACTTCTTTTGTAGCCAGGGATGTGGGAAACAAAGGCAGAAGAAAAATTATTAAATTTCTTTACTACCTACAGCCCATTGACAAGTCCTTGAAACAGGTAGAGTGACATTCCTCTAGGGATTCAACTGCCTCAATGTTAATACTTGGCTAAGGGCAAAAGGCAATCCTAGCCTCACAGCACCCTCCACCCCATCCCGTAAGCCTACTTTAACGTAGAAGAATTCCTTTGGAAACTTCCTTTATCTCTAAACCCTCCAAGCTACGTGTTGGCAATCATCCCCCAAGCATATGGCCCAACGATATACATCTGAAAGGTCTCATGACTAAGGTTTTATTAGCTGGTAATAAATCACCTTTTCCCAACAATAGCTAGCCCCCTCAAGGTCCTGGAAACCTTGCTTCCCAAAATTCCTTAGAGACTTGTGCTATCCCTAAACCTCTCCCAACTTGTAAAGTATATAATGGGCCATTCCTCAGGACCCGGGTGCTGCTCCTTCTGCTCACAGGTCCTGTCCCGGTGCTTTAATAAAACCACCTTTTTGCGCTAAAGACATCTCAAGAATTCTTTCTTGGCTGTTGGCTTCGAACCCTAATAATGGCTTTCCTACATCAGCCAGTTTGGATCATTTTCTTTTCCTAAAAAAATATTCATTTCATCCCAATTTTTAAATGTGTTTGTAAAGAGTTATACATACTATAATTTTTTTATGATATAATTTTTTAAATCTCTGTATCTAAGGTTATGTTCTCTGTTTCGTCTCCACTGTGGTTTATTGGTGTCATCTTTCATTTTCCCTTGGTGAGATTTGCCAAAATATTACTGTCAAGTAAGTTTTTATTTTGTTGAACAATTCTAACTTTGCAAACTTGAGGTTTAAAAAAAATCATTTATTTTTGCCTTTGTAACTAGTCTTCTCTTTCTTTGAGTTGGTTATGTTCTTTTGCTACTTTCTTGCACTATATTCTAGTTGTTGTATTTTCATTCTTTCTAGTTTTCTAGTACATGCATGAAAAGCTATACATTTTCCACTGAATACCAGTCGGACCATAGCCCACAGATCTTGACATCGTGTTTTAAATCAATCATTAAAGCAAAGAGCTTATAATTTTAACTTATATTACCTCTTTGGGACTTACTTTGAAGGTTGATTTTGATTTTCAAGTTGGTATCTTTTATTTTTGTCATTCTTTTGTTATTAATTTCTAATTTTATTGTGTTATATCCAGGGAAGACAGATTTTGATATTTAAAATTTTTTGAGATTGTCATTCAGGTTTAATAGACAATCAGTTTTTTGAAATTTATTTCATCTATAAAACATTATAAATTCATTTTGAATATTCAAACTTAAAATATGTATTTTTAAATTAGTTTAATTCAAATATGTGTTCTCACTTGCATTTCTAAGGACTTTAGAATAACTTTTACAATTGCAGAATTGGACTCATTGTAGAAAAGTCATTGTGGAAAATTATAAATAAGAAGAAAAAAACTCATCTAGAGCCCTAAGAGCCTAGAGATAAATATTAATATTTTGGCATTTATTTTCAAAACTTTTAGATTTCTTACATAGTAAAGATAATGCTATACATATACAATTGCATCCTGAATTTTTTAGTCTCAGTATTTCTTCATGTCAGATAATTCTTCATAACTACCATTTTAATAACTAAATATTCTGTGATAAGAATCTACTATGATTATGAAGATGTTTCACATATTTCTTATTATAAATAGTTATGTAGAAAATATCTTTATATATAAATCTTTTCTACTTTCAAGATTATAGGATGAATTTATAAAGGAGAATTAAGTCAAAAAGTATGAACATTTTTAAGGCTCTTGTACAAAAGAAATCTGTGCTTTCCATATAAAGTGAGACCACTAAATATCATCATCTTTGGCTTTCTGCTATCTCTGTCTTCCTCAATCTACCTCCACTGCTTTGACGTCTAGAGAAGAATTCATAGTTTGTATATTCTTCCAGACCTTTCTGCATGTGTTTACATACATGTCCTCATGCCAGCCGAACATTTGTGTGTACGTGTGTGTGAGAATATATGCATACATAAGTGCATAATGCACATTAATCACACACATTTTTTACATAATTTGGAGATTGTATATATGTGTGTATATACATATACACACACATATGATTTTTTTTGTTTTTTTAAAGATTTTATTTATTTATTTGACAGAGAGATTGAGACAGCGAGAGAGGAAACACAAGCAGGGGGAGTGGGAGAGGGAGAAGCAGGCTTCCCACGGAGCAGGGAGCCTGATGTGGGGCTCGATCCCAGGACCCTGGGATCATGACTTGAGCCAAAGGCAGATGCTTAACGACTGAACCACCCGGGAGCCTCACATATGCTTCTTTTTAAAGTTTAAGAAAAGTTAAAGAAAAATTTAAAGTTTAAGAAAAATATGTAGTAGTTAAGTAAAAAACTTTAACATTTTCAGGTGCCTAAAAATTGAAAATGTACCCTCACAGTATGAACTCTGTCATTTTATCACTCATGTTTTGTAAGAGATTTAACGAAATAGTAAATCTTTCTGACCTCTCCTTCATTATCTGGTAAATAAGTGTCAAGATCCTAGTTTTTTTTCTTTATCAAGTTTGAGCACTTGTGAAAAGGCTTGCTAATCTTCTTCAGTTATCCTTTAATTAAGAGGCAGGAGTACTTGTAACAGAAGAGGAATATCTTGTCCTTGTACAATCAGATCACTTAAGAGTGGGGCAGCTTTAAGAGCCTATACCTAGAACACAATCATTCCTTAGATGTAAAGAAAATGGAAATTAAAATACCACTAGATGACTGATGATGGAATACTATAAGGCATGTCTACTTTCTCCCTTTGGATTGATGTTTTTGTTTTGTTTGGGGGTAACCCCCAAAATAACTAAGTAGTAGCTTGAGTTAGCAAGGGTGACTCAGTCTGCATTAGGCTGCAAGTTACAGAAAACCTCAACTTAAACTGGCTTGAATACTAAAGAGGATAGATCATGTCCTCTAACAAGAATTTTTGAAGTAGCTAAACTGCAGAGTCGATTAATTCGGTGGCTCATGACATCATGAAGAGCCCTTCCTTCTGCATCCATTCTCAGTCTGTCCACTGTGTTCTCAGCTAGTTTCTTGCCTCTGTATCAATATGACCCAATATGACTGCCACAGTTTCAGGTGTCTCATGTATACATTGAAAAGGTCCAGTAAGGCACTCATTCTTACAGAGTTTTCAAGTAGCAAAAACCATTTGCCAGAAAGTCCCACGGCTGAGTTTTGCTCTTGGCTTGTTGGCCTGCCTCACATGCAGATCTAAATCACATGATTAACATAGACGAATCAGCAGCCATTGTCCCTTGAAGCAAAGTGGTTTAAAGAATGTGGATATTCAAACAAAATCAAGGTTCTGTAGGCAGGAAGAAGTTGAGAGAAGGGAGTGAATATCGGATAGGCATCCATCTGTGCCTACAAAAATGTGCATATTGCCCTATTAATATTTAAAAAGTAAGCTACAGTGATAACCTAATAACCAACTAAATAAATATTAAAATATAAGATATATTATTATTAATTACATGACATATGTAGTCTATACTAAAACCTATTAAATAAACCTGATCTTAATTTTAAGCCTAGATGATAAGCAAAGGTATATTATCTTTAGGAAAGTTCATTCTTACCAAATATTTAAATATCTCCATTTAAACAAAAAGGCATGTTCTTCTTTGGTTTTAAAAACTCAAGTCACACTTTAAGATGTCAGAATTATCCTTCTTACCAGAATTAATCACAATAACATGAGAACGTGGCCAGGTTGGAAAACAGGTACAATAAATCATGTCTATTTATCTGTAACATTCTCTGCATCTTTAAAGATTGCAGGATGTTCACCTTAATAGTTAGAGATGTATTTTTAAACTTCTTTTGATAAAGTTTTTCTTCCTCTAGTTTTATGTGGCAGCACCATAAATTTTTGATGATGACACTATTGTAAGCTACAATAAGGCCATTAAATAACCTAAAACGTTAATGAGTAAGACTTAAAGGCTTACTTGTGGAGAGGAAGCAATCTATCTCTAACACAAGTCAGTGGGCATGGTACACGACTTGGAAAAGATTGAACTGTATAATCCATCAAAATATTACCTTCTCCCTGAAGGCCTTTTAAAGGGAGAAATGATAAATTAAAACCTGAGGTATCCCAAACATGATAGGACCTGAATATTTGATTTAGTTTCAAATGATAGGAGGGGATGATGAGTGAGTCATAAATTTGAGAAATTTGACTACCGGGTAAAGGAATTTTGTATGAATTTTTCATATGGCCATGAATCATGATCATAGTAATGGTTTTTAGGGAATCAACATTGTTTGTGCCATATCTTTATCTACTTATCGGTGGATGGTAGGATAGCTATTCTACTTTGTTTCATACTTAGGGAAACTTTCACTCATTTCCAGCTTTTTTTTTTTTTTTAAAGATTTTATTTATTTATTTGAGAGAGAGAATGAGAGAGAGAGCACGAGAGGGAAGAGGGTCAGAGGGAGAAGCAGACTCCCTGCAGAGCAGGGAGCCCGACATGGGACTCGATCCCGGGACTCCAGGATCATGACCTGAGCCGAAGGCAGTCGCTTAACCAACTGAGCCACCCAGGCGCCCTCATTTCCAGCTTTTGACTCATTTTATGTTTTCCTCCTACTCTAAGTGTGGAAAGAAAATAGAGATACTGATCTTTGGGTTCAATAAAATTATGTGCATGCACTCTGTGTATGCTGAATAGTGTCGTATAAATATCATGAATTACACTTACTAAGTTGGCTGGGTGCTTTTCTTAGAGCAAATAATGTAGGGAGTAAAAGGATATAAGAAATCTGTTTTCTCCCTAGTAAAGGAATCTACTATTGAGTACAATAGTAGGAGCACAAGCAGTAGATCCTGTGCTTCTTTATTTCCCTCGTAGTTCAGGCTTCATGCATTAACTGCTCAGTGCATGCTAGTATTGAATGAGGATAGTTTAGGTGGCAAAGAAGGTACCCGTTCTGCTCACAATTTGTGGAATTTCTAGAAGTGACTACAGATCCACTAAGCCAGGGGTCTGTAAAGGGTCAGATAGTAAATATTTTAATCTTTATGGGGCATATATTCTGTCACAACCACTCAACTCAGCCATAAATAATATGTAAAAAATGGGTGTGGCTGTGTTCCAACAAAACTTTATTTACAACAACAAGGAGTGGGCAGGATTTGCCCAGGGGTCATGGTTTGCTGATTCCTTTACTAGGCTGTAACAACCCAGACCATTCTTTGGAGATCCTTTCAGATGTTCCTTCATAGCAACACTCTTTAAAGGAAGGTGTTAGAGCAGGTCTCATGGCAGAAATGAGGCAATTTCAAAATCATATAGTAGGATATTTCAAAAGCTATAGTAGGATAATATTGCCAATTAGGAAATTTTAACTATACCTCTAGACAATGAGGGCTTACAGGCCAACAATGAAAATATCTGAACATTCTTATGGCATGGGCTTTTCTCAAACTAATGAAATTAACTGGCATAAAATTGGGAAGGGAGAGAGGAGGGGCAAATATCATGACAGTTGTACCCACTGTCTAAGAGCAGTTATTAACTAGCTGTTGGCAAAAGGGAAAAACATTTCTATCATCATTGAATGGAGAGATAGTTGGATAGAGAGAAAGATATATAGGTAGATAGATATCCAACATTTTTTAAAGGACACATTAGCTAAGTAATATTAATATTTTAAATTTCAATTTGTTTATTTTCTGTAGGAAAATTGAGTTGACTGATGACATGAAAACATGATATAGTAGCTCTTAGTATCAGCAGAGCAAATGGTGGGTTTCTCCATCCCCTGTGTAGTTAATGTACTTAGTGTCATGGGGAGACATGTCTTCCAGACAAAAGCAGCACAGAGCAGATGCAATGAATCATACTGTAAATTGGAAGTGTGGAAGTCTATGGGCTCTGGAGTCAGGCAAATCTCGATTTGAATCCTGCTGTTCCACTTCTTACTGGATCAGTGGTCTTGGCTGAAATAATTAGCCTCCCACGGCCTCCAGTCCCTCATCTGTGAATTAGGCATGATAACAGGATCAACATCACAGAGTTGTTAAGGTTCCGTAAAATTACTGCATATGAAACTATTAGTACAGGGCCTGGCACAGAGTAAATACTCAGCAACCAGTAGTGATTATGATTACTAATTAGAAAGTCCAAATACTGCTGCTAGATCTATCAGTGATTGCCTTTGTGACCTTGGGTAAGTCATTTTTCTTACAGGGATTCTTCTTCTGTATAATGAAGGACTATGTAATCCCTAAAGTGTGTTTGGAAGTCTAAAGCTTCTAAGAACATTTGGGCAAAGGCCCCTGCTGCTCCTCAGGTGAAGTGGAATGAGACCATGAATCAGAGCATTGTGATTCAGTGGGGGGGGCTCCTGCAAAGCACAAGCATTGCCCGTACCACACAAGTTGGCCTCTGGGGACATAACATAAAGAATCTGTTGGCCTTTCCAGTCTCTTCTATCATTGGTATTTACTCATGCGTCTTTGTCCTCTTTTATTTGAATCTTGTTCCAAGTCGGACATATTTGGAAAGATGGGAGTGAAACCATGAGAGAGGTTCAGAAGTAACTGAGGACAGGACCCCAGCAAAATATCTTTCTTTCTTATGACTCAACAACCAGAGATGATGTGACCACTAAAAAATTAATGATCACAGGTTCTATAATTCAGGGATTTTGGAACCAGGAGGATTTGGGCTCTGATCTAGGCCCTGCATTTACAAACTATGTGATCTTGGGCAAGTCACTTATCTTTATAGGATAATTATAAGATAGGAATGATAACCCCCATTTCATAGGATAGGTGCAAGGATTCATTGTGATTACTTTTATGCAAATCATTTACCAGAGTACCAGATCATAGTTCCTGAATTCTAAATCATGTTTTCACATTCTGAAATTGGAATGTGTCTTAACAATCGATGTGCCTAATAATGTTTCTTTTTTTGTCTTTTTCATTTTTTTCCTGAAAGATGTTTATAAATTGATGGCACTCTAGAATCAAGAAGATTGTGCAATAAATAAACAATAAAATTAGCTTCTATCATTCTAAATTTTATGATGATTTTTTGTTTCAATTTTCTGTTTATACAAACAGTGTTGTATTTTTGATATGGGACGCTGATATTGGAAGGTCAAAATGATAGGAAAAAAAGCCCATCACAAATACAGACTTAATAGTAAGTTAGCTCATACAGGTATCAATAATTTCCTCACACTCATCATCATTGGATTGCTCCTAAAGAATAAATCACTTGTTCTAGTTGTACTAGAGCAAAGGCACATCTTCAACAAATTCCGTTCTCTCTTCCTTTACCTTATCAATGCAATATATTTTCCCTTAAGAAATCTTTGCTACCCTTTTGTTTGCATGTGGTTAAATACAAAACCCTCATTTACATTCAGTATAATTTGTTTATTTTTTCAGTTGGTTACATAACACAAAGTAGACTTGGTCTCTCTTTACAGGTCAAATCTTTTTTCCAAAAGTAAATTAAGGATACTCTTCTAGCTTGGTTTTCTCCCTTGACGTAAGGTGACAGATATGTCACTTTTCAAGTATTACCATGACATTACTATCTATATCCACTAATTCCTCAGAATGCTAGCACGTGTAAATCTCACTTAGGCTTTCATTTACTTTTGCTTTATTTTTATCACCACCATTTATATCTAGAATCTTGTGCCTGGTGGTAATGTCAGCCTATCATGCTGCTATTTGTTCAAACTCTGTGAAATTACAATGTGCAGCATTAAGTCAGGGCAAGAAATGAAACCAAAAATCATTTAAGTCAACTTCTGGTGTCTTGTTGGCACAGGCTGAGCCTCTCTCCTCTTTCTGTCCCTGGTCTCTAAGTTCCAGGACTGTGGAGGCAATCACTGCTTCCCCACAGAGGAATCAATGAAATAGGAAACGTCGAAGAGTGATTACTGTACTCATATCTTCATCTGCTTGGCATCCCCTCCAGCAATACCACCATCACTACCTGCATGTATAACCTGGTCACAGATTACTTTAAAGAATAAATCCTCTTAATTTTATTTATTGAAGTATAATTTACATACAGTGAAATGTTCAGATCTTAAGTATGCTGTCCAATCAGTTTTGATAAATACATACACTTGTTTAGATTATGCCTGTGTCAAGATGCAGAACATTTCCATCAACCCAGAAAGTTCTCTTTGTCCCTGCCCAGGCAACCCTCCTTCCAGAAACAATTGCTAATCCTAATGTTTAGCGCTACATGATAGTTTTGTATAACCCAAAGTCTTAAATACATGGAATCATACAGAATGCCTTCTTTTGTGTCTTGCTTCTTTCGTTCAGCATAATATTTTTGAGAATGACTCATGTTGCAGACATTAGTGTTCATCCCTTATTATTGCATAGGAGTATTCCACTGTAGGAATATACCTAGTTTACTAATCCATTCTCCTATCAATGGACAGCTGGGATGTTTCCAACTTGGTACTATTATGGAAAAAGTTGCTATGAACATTTTCATATAGCTCTTGGTATACATCCCTTTTCATTTATCTTGGATATGTAGCTAGGAGTGGAATTGCTGGATCATAGAGTATATGCATGTTCAACTTTTTAGGAAATTGCCAGTTACCTGAAATGGTCGTTCCCTTTTTATATTCCCACCAGGGATGTGTGAGAATTCCAACTGTTCTGATATTTGACATTGTCAATATTTTGCAGTTTAGCTATTACAGTAAGTGTGTATTTCAATGCGATTTGAATTTGCTTTTCCTGGATGACAGATGATGTCAACACTTTTTCATTTGCGTGTTGGGTATTTGCATTTCTTCTTTATGCAAAAAAATGTAAACAAAAATATGTGAGTTGTCTTTTCAAATCTTTTGTCCATTTTTGATAGCATTGTTTGTCTTATTATGAAGTTGTAGAAGTTCTTCATATATTCTGGATAGAAGCCCTTTGTCAGATATACTTGTGACTATTTTCATCTATTTTCTCAATTTTAAGAGCACAGTCGCCTTCACTTTTTAAAAATCAACCAAAGTCCATAGTTTATGTAAAGTTCACCCTTTGTGTTGTCCATTCACTGGGTTTTGACAAGTGTATAATGACATATCTCCACCATTATAGTGTCACACAGAACAGTTTTACTGATTTAAAAAAAATCCTTCATGCTTCACCTCCCTCCTCCCGAAACCCTGGTAATCACTAATCTTTTTGCAAGATTACAAGATTTCACAATCTTTTTGCAAAACTTTGTCTCCATAGTTTTTCCTTTCCCATTATGTCCTATGGTGGAATCATTGAATATATAGCCTTTTCTTTTTCACAACTCCTTTTTGAAACATATATTATCTTCTGCATTCTAAGTAGAAATCGATAGTTAATTGATTTTTAATTGTCCTTTTTTATGGAAAGTTTGTTGATAAAAACATTAAAATTATAATTTTTTTTTTTTAAATTGACATTTTGAAGGTAGAGGAGGAAGAGTCCCGGAGGAAGGAAAGTAACTGGCCTTAAATTAACACTCATCATACAAATCATCGTTCAGGCAAATCCTAGGAAAGGCAAAAGAGCCTTGTTACTGAGATTCCAGCTCTAAAATGCAGCATAGATTTGATTCTTGGACCTTCCACGTACTAGACATGTGACTTCAGCCAATTTTTTAGCTTCTCAAGGTCAGTCTCTTCATTTTATCATGAGGCTAATAATAGCATGAGAAAATAAATGGGAATTGCCTAGCAGCCATATAATTACTTCTTAAGGAAAGCTAGTGGTTATTGTTAGAATCAGAGACCATCCAAGGCTCATCAGAAATGCATTCGGATTAAACACCGCTCAGAAAAGCACTGGAGACTTTGTCTCTGGAGGCCTGGGTAACATCTTCCCTCAAAGGTGAGATTTATCAGTTCTTGAGCGAGGTTTTCCTCAACTAGGGAATTGCTTCCGGTCTCCAAAAAGTGCGGGAAACAGAATGACAGCGATGGGAAGTTGATGGCATTCAGGGTGAGAGAGGAGGGTCTTGAGGCACTTCTTGGGTTTTGACTATGCCTGTGTGGGCATGCTGGTATTGGTGCACTCTGTTGGCTATGGCCACTGCTGCTTCCAGTGAAACTTTTGGAGTGGGGCATGGCATCGGTGCTGCCGAAGGCCCCCAAAGAAAGAGATCTTTGTTCGAGGTAGTTATTTTTAGAATCCACTAAAGGAGCATTTTGTTTGGGGGCCTGGTTTGAACTTGTTTGGCACTATCTACAACTGTTGAAGTTTAAGTACATGCGCAAGAAGTTATTTTGGAAATTCATTTTATGAATACCTCTAAGGAACTTTCTTGATCGTCCATTTTGCCTGGACTGCTGCTAATATTTAAAGACATTTCAAAGGTCATAGATACGGTGCATTTTTAAAATGGTCTCAAAGTAAATGTACATGCTTATCATAGAGAGTGCCATTCCTACAATTGTGGAACTTGGCCTGCAATATAAAGCAGTTTTTACCTTTAAATTGTAGGAAAGAGGCTGAAAGTGTGTACCTCATTCTTGTCATCTAAAACTTCAGTCTCCAAATTCTTTTGATAACACATGACCAACTTTTAAATAATAGGTCATACTCATGAACTTATTTACTGATAAATTATAAATTATTTAATATACTACTATATTATATAATAGTACAGCATGTGCTTCTAATCTATTGGCACTAATATATTGTATATTTAGAAAATACACAAAGTACATAATAAAAAGGAGAGAGATAAAATGGAAATAAATGCTATTTAATATTAATTAATGTATTAATGTAAAAATAGCCATCTTCTTCTCCCTAAACATAAAATCAATAATAATTTAGAGAGAGCAATGTCATTGACTATGCTTCACTATTTTCAAGATTTAAAAAAGCGTTGGTTTAGTTCTTTGTGATAAAGGTCATTGGTGGGGTAGTTTTATTTGCTCTAATTTTCTACAGCTCCTGTCATAGTTGAAAATAACTCCAAAAGATTTGTAGAACAAAATGGAATAAATGTTATTATTGGCTCACACCACTGAATCATGATACACATAATGGATCCACCAGTTACATAAAAATTTTTATTGAAATTTGACCAACAAATGTCTAATCATTTATTATATTAAGTAATAAGAAGGTTTAGTTGAAATAAATTCTTCAGTTGAGTGATTTTTTCTTTATAAATTTTATTTATTTATTTGACAGAGAGAGAGTGTGAGCACACAGGCATGGGAGTTGTGGAGTGAGAGGGAGAAGCAGGCTCCCCACCAAGCAGGGAGCCTGATGTGGAGCTGGATCTCAGGACCCTGGGGTCATGACCTGAGCCAAAGGCAGATGCTTAACTAAGCCATCCACGTGCCCCCAGTTGAGTGATTTTTTTTTTTTTACGACACTTTTGAAAAACATGGCAAGAATGAAATAGAATGCTTAGATTAAGGATAAAAAATATGGAAAGTATTGGGTGAATTCAAACACAGAAGATAAATTCTGTATAGACAGCAGGAAGGAGTGGCCATGTGTTTCCTCGGCAAACATTAGAAGTAAACAATTTTAAGTGTACAGATACTCGAATTTTTAAAGAAACTTTGCTTACGTATGTTTTCAGCCAGAAATCACTTAACAGTGAAAACATTTCCAACCATTCATTTTCAAAAATGCTCTTTCCATAGCCTGATTTTCTTTTGAGAAGCAGTCATTTTGTCACCAGTCATTAAAATATCAAATTGTACATTGAAAGGACAAATTGAATATGTGGCTGATGAAGAGTTTATGCTGGGAGGCCAAACAAAAGAGCTGCCCTTCTAGTCATCTCTTCACACTGGACCATCTCTGTCAGTGTCCTAACTCATCTCTCATGGTCTCTGAGACATACAGTCTTTTCCACAATAGTTACTCTGAAGGAATTTTTAGGTAGAATTGGTCCCTGTTAGGAGGAGACTCTTGGTGTCACTTTTGTTATCTTGAAAGCTCGTCCTCTCCCTGAGGCTTTTAATTTTTTTTTTTTTTTTGAAAACTTGATGTGGTTTCAACCGAAAAATTGGAAAAGCTATTTAAAAAACAAGTTGAAGGGAGCTGTTTAAGAAATTGAAAAGTAATTGCAAACAATATCAGGTAATTGTGACTTTAAGTTGTTCTGTATCAGTTAAATTTTGGTGCTCTTTTCCCTGTGTACATGGTGGTCCCATTTTTCTCCAATAAAACTTTCATTTTTTAAAAAAAGAGTTTATGCTAGGAGTAGGAGGAATATCAGTTCCTCCATTATTGTACTTGAATTATTGATGTTATCTTTAAAATTCTGTCTCTTTACAAAATGGCTATTTGTCTATTTCATAAGGGTTAGCTTAGTTCAAACACTTTATATGGTTCAGAAATCCATCTACCCAGACCAAAGTAAACACTACATGTGAGGCACTGGACTGACCAAATGAAGATGCTGGTGTTAATCCATATGATAAATATTAGTAAGGCTTAATTTCTTTTTATTTTTATATAAAATAAACATAAATGGAAGTTCTAATGTTTTCTAGAATTTTCTTCTCACTCCTTGGATCATCCTGCACACTCCCTGGAGCCATTCACTCCCATGTATGGAGATAACCAGAGTAGATCACTACTCCACTAAGAAATGATAAGTGCACCACGTTTCTGAAACACAGGTCTCCCTGTTGAACTTGACCACACCCCCACTACCTGGCCCCTTCCCTTAAGAATATATCCTATTAACATAACATAATAAAATAAATAATAAATTAATAAATATTGGCTGAATATTAAAAAAGAGAAGAATATTCCTATTCACGCTTCATAAAGTTTTGGTTCCATATCAAGAGTCTAGTTTCATGACATCATGCTTATAATGTTAATCTAATTTCTTTTTGTCCATAATATATGAAAATTTTAGCAAAGGAGAGAGTTGAGCTCCAACATGTGCTGGGAGGGATCAGAGGGATGAATGATATCAATGAAGTTTGGCAGGGATGGATGTGTGTGT
>NW_027397085.1:24567965-24618834 GCF_003265705.2 Callorhinus ursinus
AAAAAAAAAATAAAGAGAAACCTCTGAGGAAAGGGTTTAGAAGCAGTTAGTTTCTTCATTACATAATTATATCGCTCTTTGTCTTAAATCAGGAGAAGCACGGAAAACAAATCCCATATAACCAAAGAAACTATCCTTTGCAGTGTAAATTAATGGTTAGAGTAACTGTGTAGTTTTATGTTTCAGCTATGGTTTATTTGGTTTTCAGAAGTGCAGAGGCTTTGTGTACTAGTCTGGGTTCTTTACAAAGAAAATTACTCCAAAGAGTTCCTGCCAAAAATCTAAGAAAGGAAGTCCTGATATAACTAAGACCATTCCTTATCAGTATAAAAGTAGGTGACTTATACATCCTTATGATTCAAAGGAACTCTTTCTTACAGATGAAGAAAATGACTCCCAGAGGGATGAGGTAATTCCCTCTGGCTCACAGAGTTTGCTAATGGCTGATGGGACTGGACAAGGTCTCTTGACTTCAGATCAGTGGGTTTTCTAAAGAATGTTCCACTAATTTAGCTGTGTTTTGTTTTAGTATTTATTTATTTATTTGTTTATTTATTTATTTAAGTAATCTCTACACCCAACACAGGGTTCAAAGTCATGACCCCGAGACAAAGAGCCGCGCTCTCTTCCAACTGAGCCAGCCAGGCACTCCTAATGCTTATTTAAACAGGAAAGTATAGACATCAGCTACATTTTGGGATAACATGGAAGCATGAACAGATATTTAATTAGAATGAAGTAAAGAGGATTATCTCTGGCAGGACCAAGCCCAAGGAGCTGTCCACGGCCATCTAGTCCTACTAGGAAGTTTCCAAAGCGGTGATAATGACCATAGAGAAACTAGTTCATATACACAGCACAAGATAACATCCCAGAAATATGGACAGGGAACTGAAGTGCTTTGTTTTCTTGAAATGTCCAGAGTCTGATCTGTTTTGGATTAACAATGTTACTGGAGTTAACTGCAAAGGCACAAGGTGATAGAAAACAGATGGTTTTGTCCTCACTATGTTATAGATACATTCTCTTAGAGTTTCCTTCTCTCTCTCTCTTTTTTTTTTTTTGGAGAGAGAGAGAGAGAGAGAGAGAGAGAGAGATCAAGAGAGGGGGGAGGGGCAGAGGGAGAAGGAAAGAGAGAATCTTAAGAAGGCTCCATGCCCAGCTCAGAGCCTGACTGTGGTTTGATCTCACAACCCTGAGATCAAGAGTCTGACGCTGAACCAACTGAGCCATGCAGGTGCCCCTAGGGTTTCCTTCTAATATAAGGATTAAGGTATAAAATGTAGAACGTCTATATACATAATTGTAAATTTGTGCCTTTAAACTCTTTTAACCTTAAGAGATATAAAATAACCAGGGACTGCTGGGGTTCCCACCTTACCAGCGCTTCTCTTTTGCAGTTCATCTGACTCTGTCTGCCACGGCTGCACCACACACTGGGCTGGGTGACTACACCAGCTGCTCATTTGCAGCTCCACAGACCACACCTCCACTGTGTCACACCCACAGGGGATTGATTTTCCATTATTATAGTGATAATGACTTTTTTTTTTAAAGATTGTGTTTATTTATTTGACAGAGAGAGAGAGCGAGAGCGAGAGCAGGAACACAAGCAGGGGGAGTGGGAGAGGGAGAAGCAGGCTCCCCGCTGAGCAGGGAGCCCCCGACGCAAGGCTCGATCCCAGGACCCCGGGATAATGACCTGAGCTGAAGGCAGACGTTTAACGACGGAGCCACTCAGGCGCCCCTTAAAAATAAAATCTTTTTTTTTTTTAAGATTTTATTTATTTGACAGAGACACAGCGAGAGAGGGAACACAAGCAGGGGGAGTGGGAGAGGGAGAGGCAGGCTTCCTGCTGAGCAGGGAGCGGATGCAGGGCTCAATCCCAGGACCCTGGGATCATGACCTGAGCCGAAGGCAGCCGCTTGACGACTGAGCCACCCAGGCGCCCCAGTGATAATGACTTTTAAAAATGGATGTTCATTCAAAAGACTTTTAAACATTAGTTCCATTGTTTCACTTGTTTCCATATTTAGATACTCAAGCACATAATCTTCTTCTCTGGTCTCAGAGATTTTCTGAATGTAGACCCAGGATGACCAGTGAACTTTTAGGAACATATCAGTGGTGATCTTTGTTGCAGAATGTCTTTTGTTCATTCAAGAAATAATTACTAAGCTCATCTAGGCAATGACTTTGAATATTTGATATCAATTCAAATAGGTATGGTTGGTTCCTGCTCTCTTTGAGCTGATCGTCTAGTGGAGTAGGCAGATAAGCAACAACCTGGTAAAGGCGATTCTGGGGGCCATCTGTGTAGACTGTCTATAAGAGAACACATAATCTGTCACTGAGACCATCTGAAGGAGCCCTGCACCGGGTGCTTCAGAAAAACTTCGTCAACCTCTGAAGATCAACCCTCTGTGGAAAACCGTTTTGTCTTGTGGTAAGGGGCTGTGTGGATGGTACTCAAGATAGAGAACCATAGTAGGCAAAGACAGGGCCGTAGATGTGGGGACACTACAAGTGACTGGATTAAGGAATCAGGGAGAAAGTGGGCATGATCCCAGAAGTTATTTAGATCGTTTCCAACTGTTGGCCTAAAGATCCTACTTAATCTGAAAATGGATGGGTTTTATATTTAAAGTAGTTGCAAACTTTTTCTAATTGGATGATTTCATATAAAAATCCAGATTTCTGGCTCTGAAAAGTTGGATGAGTTGTTAGTACTCTTTTTACTTTCCCCATGTGGCAGCAATCTGGATGGGCTCCACAGTGGCAGCCCTCACTGATGATGGGAGCCCCGCAGGAGCTGTTTCTCTCTAGTCCTCACCACTCCCTGCTCTCACCCGACTGATTGCCTAAGGCTGAGTCTGTGTCATCTTCTCCCCTCTAAGATTCCTGTCCCCTGGTTATTTGCAATAAAGTACTGATCTAGGTACTGCTGGGAAGGAATTTTGCAGATGTGATTAAAGTTCCACATCACTTGATTTTAAGAAACAGAGGTGACCCAGTGGGCCTGACCTAGTTGCATGAGCATGAGCAGGACTTGTACCCTTGCTGCTTTGAGGGTAGAGGGGGTGAGTGAGAAGGAATGCAGGTGGTATCTGGGAGCATAGATTAGACCCTGGCTGACAGCCAGTAAGAAAACAGGGACCTCAGTCCTATAGTCACAAGGGACTGGTTTCTTCCAACAACGTGAAAGATCTTGGAAGCGGGTCCTTCTCCACAGCCTTCAGATAAGAGCCCAGTCAGCCTGCACCTTGATTTTGGCCTTATGATAGATACCTTGAGTAGAACCAGGCCAAACCCATCAGGAGAACTCCAGGCCTGCAGAACTATGAGAGCTGTAAGAAAAATGGATTTTGTTTACACCCCTAAATTTGTGGTAATTTGTTAGGCAGCAATAGACAATAAATACATGGATTGTGAAATCAGACAAGTAATGGGTGCGCATCCAGGATCTGCCACTTGCTATCTCTATGAACTAGGGCAAGTTCCTTAAGCTTATTTTCTCATCAGTAAAGTGGGGGCATGAGTACAACTCACCCCATAAAGTTGGTAGAAGGATCAACTGAGATAACACATTGTAGAACAATTGTAACTGAGATAACACATTGTGGAACTTACACACAGTAAGTTCTCAACAAATAGCAGTTCCTAGGAAACATTTGTTTCCTGGGTATCTTCAATAAAAGCAGAATTTTTGAAAATTCTTAAAAAACACATCATCCAAATGGAGAGAATATCAAACTGCTTGGATGTTGTCGTAAAGACCAAGCCTGTTAATTGAAATATTTCATCACTGTTTGCCCTTTATGGGATTGTTTGGCCACAGAGACCCTGTTAGCATATTGTAGGATAAAAAATCCACACTTGCACAAGGGCTGAAAACGTCAGTTCCTGTTTCCAGTCCTGTAAATAGCCCAGGGATCTCGGGAATCTCTCTGGGCCTCATTTTGCTCCTCGGTGCAATGAATGTCGGCTTTCTAAGTTTCCCAGGGCCTCCTCACTCTCCTCTTTTGGAAAGTTATAAATGAAAAGATAGGAGAGGTGCTGCCTGCATTAGAGAAACAACCGTGTGTTTTTTGCATCTGAAAGCTGGTAGAGGGGGAAAGTCCAGGACACAGAATCAGGCGCTGGGGAGAGTCTCTTCCATTTTCACTGGTGGTTGTTAGCTTCCCATTTCCTCATACTTCCTAAGAGTTTTGAGAGCTGAAGAAAACTTCGGTGAATGGCAGAGTAATCCATTTATCGAAAAGAGTGCTGTTCCAAAGTGCTCTTAATGAACAAATGTTCATTAAGTTAGCTTCTCATTAATCTGTGCACAGTAAGAATTACTTCCAGAATTAGAAGGTAATTATGGCAAGATTATTATGAATATCCACATCTCGTTACTTGGTATACTCCTTCCTACTTTATGAACTCTGTCTTTACAATTCTCATTCCTCAGTAATCCTCACCAGGTTTTATTTCAGCTAAAGCACAGTGATGAAATATGCCAAATCTAGCACTGGGGAAAAGCTTTGTAAATGAAAACAGTGGCATTTGAGACCATTTATGCTGCTTTCTGATTCTGAATGATCGCTGGTATTCATGTTTATTCAGCAAAGCTCCTTGGAGACCTGTTTGAAAGGGCACATGTTCCCTAGATAGGGAAGAGACGCCATTCTGCTCTCTAGAACAGAAAGAGGGGCAGAGAAGAGGTCATCAGCAACCTCAACTCTCTGCTGCATGTGACCTACCTACTGGTAGCTTTTTAATGAAGAATCCACAGAGGAGATGAGCTTTATTTTCAGAATAACTGCTGGCTGTGTGCCTTTAGGCAAGTTACTTGACCTCTCTGGGTCTCATTTATAAAGTGGGTAGGAGCTAAAAGAGTAGACCGTCCTACCAATCATTCCTTTATTTTTTTTTTTAATGTTCTTTATGTTTTGACAGAGAGAGACAGCGAAAGAGGGAACACAAGCAGGGGCAGTGGGAGAGGGAGAAGCAGGCTCCCCGCCGAGCACGGAGCCCGACATGGGGCTCGATCGCAGGACCCCAGGATCATGACCTGAGCCTAAGGAAGATGCTTAATGACTGAGCCACCCAGGTGCCCCAGTCATTCCTTTTTAAAATTTCCTCTGCACTATTATAGCGTAAGGAATTTCACCTATATTGTTTTTCTAAATCTAAATAAATCCCTTTCATTAGGGTTGATAAAAAATCCTCTATCAGTCATTATTGAGGTGGGTTGGTAGCATGGGTAGCATTCAGCAGTCCTGCTGGGTTAATGCAGTCTGGAAAATATGGGGAAGGGCCTCTGTTCTTCAGCCCATTATGCTGCCACTGGGATTTTTACTGTCCACATGGAGCATTCCAAAGTGAGTAGTTACTTTACTCATGACATCCATCTGCTCATTGCCCAGCCTGGCTCTAGGAACCTTCAGCGTGGCTCCCAATAGCACAGAAGATGAGCTCAGGACCCAGGCAGCCATGCTCTGTCACCACCCCGCCTCTTCTGTTGTGTAATTGCTGATTCCTGTCACTCTTCATAGAGGAAAGTCTACCCCCTTCACATCGCTGAGAACCCAGCCTCTTTTCTTGTGGTCATACTCCTTCACCCTCCTCTAGCCTTGGAGACTTCTCACCTTGGGTCAAGCCTGCTCCATATTTTAGTAAGCCTAGGCTAGAGACTATAGTGGACTCGAGCATGATGACAGATAGCAGCAATCGCTCGGTCTGGGGGAATGCAAGATGCACTGTGGTGGGAAGGACCGTGGTGATCTGGTGAACGCATACCCATCTAAAGGAGCAAGTTGCTCTTTGGTTCCAGGTGATTCATGTCACTTGGGGATAAAAGTCCAGAACTGTAGGTTTTCTAGTGTATCAGAAAAAGCAGAAATCCAGATTTTTTCAGGTGGATATCCTAACTTTTAGATTTTGGCACAATTAAAAAAAATAAAATCACGAAGACCAAGCAGGCTACATGTGATGATAGCCAGTTGGTGACTGTATTAATTTGCCAGGGCTGCCATAGCAAAGTACCATGGATTGGATGGCTTAAAACAATACAAGTGCTGGAGGCTACAAGTCGGAAATCAAGATGTTGGTAGGGTTGGTTCTTTCAAAGGGCTGTGAGGGAAGGATCTGTTCCAATCCTCTCCCTTTGGCTTGTAGATGCTCATCTTTGTATTCACACGGTGTTTTCCCTGTATCTTCACATCATCTCCTTTCTCTGCAAGTCTCTGACCAAACTTCACCTTTTACAAGGTCATCAATCATTAGATTAGGGCCCCACCCTAATGAACTCATCTTTTTTCTTTAAAGATTTTATTTATTTATTTGAGAGAGAGAGAGCACAAGAGGGGGTAGGGTCAGAGGGAGAAGCAGACTCCCTGCTCAGCAGGGAGTCCGATGCGGAACTGGATCCCGGGACTCCGGGATCATGACCTGAGTCAAAGGCAGACGCTCAACCAACTGAGCCACCCAGGAGCCCCCTAATGACCTCATCTTAACTTTACTAATTACACCTGTAAATTCCAAATAAGGTCACATTCGGAGGTATTGGGAGTTAGAACTTCAGTGTATGAATTTTAAGGAAGATAATTCAACCCATAACAGTGGTCTCAACCCAGACTTTTTGAAACAAGTTACTTCTTTTTGTCAACAGAAGACCCAGTCTCCAGTACACAAAGGATTAGTTATTGGGGGTCGGAGGGTGGAAAATGGATCACAGAAAAGGCAAACATCACTCATTCTTTTGATGTTTGTCTTGGTTCATTCTTTAACCAGGTTATCTGCCCAGCACAACATCTAGCACATACTATTCTCAATAAATACCTGTCGAATTGGAATATGTTGAATTGATTAGAATTGGACACAAGAAAAAAAGAAGAGGGGATAGATTAGCGGTGATTAGAAGCACTTAAAGATGCTTCTGATGGGAACTGAAAGATATTTACCCTTTCGAGTAAGGTAGCTCAGGCGGTTTGCAAAGAGCATCAATTGTATTTGGTATGGATGAGGCATTTTCCTGGCTTAGAGGAAAACATATTCTCACCTGGATAGAATTTGGGGGTAAGGAGGTAGAGAGACTTCGTTTATCAACACAAAACAAAAAGATGAATCATATGGATTCAAAATGGATTGAAAGCGCTATAAAGGTGCATATGCTCATTTTATTTCTCCTTGTCTCACTGTGTTTGCTTTTTTGACATGTGTTGGTAACTTTCTCTGTATCTGATGAAGAGTGGGTGGGCTTTAGAGAGAAACCTAGATGCACATCCGGCCCTCTCCCCTTATTTGCTATTTTCCCTTGACCAACATAACAAGCTTCTCTGAGTCTCAAATTTTTCATTTTGAAAGGACTCCATTGTGCAAATATTCGGTTGCCTTTGCTTGGGTTCTGGGACCTATTACAGGACACAATGACAATACTTCCTTCTTGTTTAGATCAAGTCCTCCTTCATTTTTTGAACCAATTTATCAGTTTCAGTTTATTTTGTACTATGAAGTATAGTCAGGCACCAACCTAGACCGGCTTGGGTACAAAAGAAGAAAAAAGCAGTTTCTTTGCTGATGCAACTGGGAAGCCAAGAATGATTGCTTCCAGGGGCTCAAATAATATCACCAGATTTGTGTCTTTCTCTTTGCATCTCTCAGCTAAGTTAGACTCTGTCTGGTTTTATTCTCAGAAGACTCTCTCTTTGTAGTGGGAAAAGAATTATCAATAAGTAGTTCCAAGCTCATGACAGTCTTATAGCTTTGCATTCAGAACAAGACATAGTCTCTCTTGATGGCGCTAGTAAAAAAAAAGAGAGAGAGAGAGAGAGAGTCCAGGAGACTTTGATGGAGCTTCAGTCTCATGTCCTTTCCTGAACTCATCACTGTGTCCCCGAGCTTGCCGGACTTTGATTGGCTGAGCCTGAGACACGTGATGCCAGGAGCGGGAAGAAGTGTGCTAGCTCTTGACTCCTAAATACACGGAAGAGGTAAGAATTGATTCCCCCAAAGACAGGGATGCTGGGCAGATGAGAATATAACCACTGTCGTGTATAAAAGCTATCTGGCTTAATTCAAATTATTTATTAAATATTCTAAAAAGTGTTCAGCCACTGGTTATTTCAGATTTGTAAATAAATCTCACTGCAGCATTGATATTTTAGCTGGACATACATAGCAGACTGAAAAAATTACAAGCTCCTAAAGGTGAGTAACTACGTGTTGCTTAAAACAAATGTGTGCGTGCGTGCACACATGCCACACACACGTACACACGCACGAGTGTGTGCACACACGCATACACACATGTACACACACCCCTAAGTAAGGGTTTCGTTGTCTATGTAATTACATTCAGACACTTCAATGTGGGGTTCATGGCTCTTCCTGAAATACTATAAAACATGACCTCGTATAGATGGGGTTCAGAGATTGAATCCTGCTTTGCAGCTTATCTGAACCTAGGTGAGAAATGAGTAAGGCTAAGAGAAATCTGACCTGTCTGGGTTTTTCCCACCTAAAGGTATAGTCATAAAGAGGCTCCCTAGAAGTCTGTTTGCATGGAAGCTAAGATTCCTTCTGGGGAAAAACAAAACAAAACCAAAAAACTAAAATTGCATGCTCTGCTGAGCCAATATAATGTTTAGGCATATTTGGGAGAAGTGTGTGCAGGACTGAGGATGCCCTCAGGAAAGGATTCCTGCGAACAGGAAAAGGACTTCAGTACCACCAGCTGGAGCTGGCAGCAAAGCCTTAGTCCTTGGTGTGGAGAGATGTCTTTCTGTAGCATGGGGCTGTCCCCCAGATCATCCTCCTGTTCAGCCTCCCCAGGATGAAATATGAGTCTTTTAAAGAGCAGAGCAGCTATAACAGGTATAAGGCAGGAGGTGCTCCAGTGACATCACATGCCTAGCTGGCAAAGGGTAAATCAAGGCAGAGAGAGCCGTTCTCTGTGCCTCCCAAGAGATGCTGCACTGTGTGCTCCTTTGTCATGGAGCCCCACGGAGCAGGGGAGGTACCCAGAGGAGCAGCAGTGCTCATGGGCAGAGCAGAGAACTGTAGCACCCACAGAGCCCTGGGAGCCCCAGGGGACTTCTGGGGTGTAGCAGTGGTGCCCTCTATGGAATAGTGGTGGCCACTAGAAGGGAGTCATCCCCCCAACCCCCTTCCTGCCTTGTGGAAAGCAATTTAGCTCTGCCCCGGCCCCTGAAACCTCATTTCCCCTCCCCCAACTCTTAAAGGTATCTTCAATTATTTGATCATTATACTGAATGTCAATCAAGAGTCTGAAGTTAGAAGAATTTAGCCTCAATCCTGGGGTAGAAGTACTGAAGAGTGAATTTTGAGGCTGTTCATGTGTATAAATAATTGTTTTCTTCATACACACACACACACACACACACACACACACACTCACACACATGCAGGGAAAAGACTGAATGAATGTACACCAGAAGTTTAACTCTGGTGTATGATTGTCTCTAGTTGGTGAGATTATGATTACTTTTTTTCTTTTTGTTCATCTCTTTTATTTCCTTTTCTGTTTTTTTGCGGGGGAGGCTTATCTATATATTCTCAATTTGCTGTAATTAAGTTGTTTTGCCTTTACATTAAAAAAAAAAGGACCCATTTTAAAAGCAAACAAACAAACAAAAAAACACAAAAAAATCTCCTGTCCATTGTTAGGCACCAGTGTTTGAATCTAACCCGTCAGTGGAACAGTTTCTTTCTTTTCCTTCTCTTCCTCCTGCCTGCCAGATAATGAAAAACTTCCAGCCCTCGACTAGGGCAGCACCATCACTTCTGCAGGTGCTGAATTAGCCCTCGACAAATGTTGGCTATCTGTTGAGTGTACCCAGCCTGGGGCCTTAAATTAATCACATAACAGTTCCAGATCTTAATTCCATTAAATTTAACAACTTTTGATTGAATGTCCAAGTGCTGTTCTGGACCATGGCCCTTCGTATATACAAAGATGTAGTTAATGATCCCAGCAGGAAATGCCTGAAATAACATGTGAGCTCACCTTCTTCATTTAATGCACATTGGTGCTCCCAGCTCCTGTCCCCACCCCTCTCCAGTCTAGGTCCCCAAGCCCTATTTATTGCCTGTCCTCTTGAGTGGGATCATTCTCTCTCCTTCAGAGACTGGGAACTAGAACTCCTTACAATGTGCAAAGTGATTTTTTGGGAGGAGGGATGGAAACATTAGGAATTTAACTTACACTTCATTTCAACCTAAAACAAAAGGAAAATGAAAATTTACCAGTATTTCGTGTTGGTTGACATACCACCTTCACTGGCTATGTATTCGAGGTTTATCACTTGTGGTGCTGGAGGAATCCTAAGGGAAGAGGATAATTTGTGACCCAGGAGGAAGTTGATTAATGCCGTCTGTCTTGAGTTAGCTTGGGTTGCCATAACAAAATATCACAGGCTATGTGGCTCAAACAATCGGAACTAATTTCTCACCATTCTGGAGTCAGGAAGTCCAATATCAGAGTGCCAGCAAGGTTGAGTTCTGGTGAGGCTCCTCTTTCTCGGTTGCAGAGAGCTGTCTTCTCACTTTATCTTCCTTCACATTGTGGAAAGAAAGAGAGAGAGACTTCTGGTTCCTCTTCTGGTAAGGGCACTAATTCCATCAGGGGAGCCCCACCCTCATGACCTCTTAAAGGTTCACCTCCAAGTACCATTACACTAGAGGCTAGGGCTTCAACATACGGACTGTAGGCACACCCACACAGTATATCACCCTAAATGCATTGGCTTTCCGTTTTCACAGTTTAGTTTAGTGAATTTGAGATGATATGATCTGGCTTTCAATCATCACTCATGGAATTGAATAATGGCTCAGAAACATTCCTGCTATAAGGAATCCCTGGATTACAGATATTGTGAAAACGCTAAACAAAAATGAGAAATCTGCATCTCTGAATTTCTCCTCTTGGTCTGAGTCCTTGTATAGACACAGTCAGTGATGACTGAGTGCTATAGATAAAACCACTATATATGGATATATATTTAACTGACATTATCAGTAAAGTTTTCCATCAGTATACTATCACACAAGTTTTTGGTGTTCTGATATTCTGGTATAGATTTGCCAGATATAATATATGCATACAGATAAAATATACACATATATATTTTTTTCAAGTATTGAAACACTGGTATTTTTGAGGGGGTGGTTTGAGGGGTCCAGTACAATTATTTTTTATATTAAAAATCTAAAATCTATATTATTTCTGTCTTAAGATATTCAATTAGCCAACATATAGTACATTAGTTTTGATATAATGTTCAATGATTTATTAATTGTGTATAACACCCAGTGTTCATCACATCACATGCCCTCCTTAATGCCCATCACCCCCGTTACCCCATCCCCTACCCACCTCCCTTTCCACAACCCTCAGTTTGTTTCTGGAATAAAGAGTCTCTCATGGTTTGTCTCCCTCTCTGATTTCTTCCCATTCAGTTTTCTTTCCCTTCTCCTACGGTCCTCTGCACTATTCCTTATATTCCACATTATGAGTGAAACCATGATA
Organism: Callorhinus ursinus; assembly: GCF_003265705.2. Taxonomy (NCBI): domain Eukaryota; kingdom Metazoa; phylum Chordata; class Mammalia; order Carnivora; family Otariidae; genus Callorhinus; species Callorhinus ursinus. The sequence goes on from NW_027397085.1 coordinate 24,579,500, forward strand.
ATTGTCTTTCTCTGATAGACTTATTTCACTTAACATAATACACTCCAGTTCCATCCATGTCGATGTAAATGGTAGGTATTCATCCTTTCTGATGGCTGAGTAATATTCCATTGTATATATGAACCACATCTTTATCCATTCATCTGTTGAAGGACATCTAGGCTCCTTTCACAGTTTGGTTATTGTAGACATTGCTGCTATGAACATTGGGGTGCATGTGCCCCTTCTTTTCACCATCTTTGGGGTAAATACCCTGTAGGGCAATTGCTAGGTCGTAGGGTAGCTCTAATTTTAACGTCTTGAGGAAACTCCATACTGCTTTCCAGAGTGGCTGTACCAGCTTGCATTCCCACCAACAGTGTAAGAGTGTTCCCCTTTCTCCACATCCTCACCAACATTTGTTTTTCCCTGTCTTGTTAATTTTTGCCATTCTAACTGGAGTAAGGTAGTATCTCATTGTAGTTTTGGTTTGTATTTCCCTGATAGCAAGTGATGTAGAGCATTTTTTCATGTGTCTGTTGGCCATTTGTATGTCTTCTTTGTGGAGAAGTGTCTGAAAACAGCATGGTACAGCATGGCACAAAAACAGACACATAGAATAGTGGAACAGAATAGAGAGCCCAGAAATGGACCCTCAACTCTATGGTCAACTAATCTTCAACAAAGCAGGAAAGAATATCCAATGGAAAAAGACAGTTTCTTCAATAAATGGTGATGGGAAAATTGGACAGCCACATGCAGAAGAATGAAACTGGACCATCCTTTTATACCGTCACAAAGATAAACTCAAAATGGATGAAGGACCTAAATGTGAGACAGGAATCCATCAAAATCCTAGAGAAGAACATAGGCAGTAACCTCTTCGACATTGGCCACAGCAACTTTTTGCAAGACATGTCTCTAAAGGCAAGGGAAACAAAAGCAAAAATGAACTATTAGGACTTCATCAGGATAAAAAGCTTCTGCACAGCAAAGGATACAGTCAACAAAACTAAAAGGCAACCTACTGAATGGGAGAAGATATTTGCAAATGACATAACAGATAAAGGGCTGCTACCCAAGATCTGTAAAGAATTGATCAAACTCAACACCCAAAAAACAAATAATCTAGTCAAGAAATGGGCAGAAGACATCATCAGGGTTTTTTTTTTTAAAGAAAACCTAGCATTCGGCACATAAACACAATGAAAACTATCCGAAGATCTGAAAAATACTTTTGGAAAACCTTGAGAGTTCCTGAATTTATCTCACTTGGTTCAAATCATGCTTTCTCCCACTCAGTGTTGGTTCCCCCCTACACACCCCCTTTCTCCCCTTAATACTAGCTAGACCCAAAGAAAGTCATTTGACTACTTCCATTTTCCATGGCATCTTGTAACATATTCATTCAGGTCATTACTGGAAGGGGAAAATGAGAAAATATTCCTTGGCTTTTGTTCAGATGTTTCAACTGTCTGAATAGCCTTCCCTGAATATCTGATCTATGAGGTCATTTGGCTGAAGGCTTCCCTCTGTCGCAGGGTGCATGTAATAAAACTATCACAGAGCAGATAGAGTTAGTGCAAACACTCATTGCTCTGTGTTGCCTTAAACAAAGAAACAGGGAGAGCCTGTATTCCTAAAGAATAGAGGATTATTAAGATGTTCTCTGCTTTGGGAAATGTTCATTTGCAGATGGAAAAGGGACTGATTGCTGGCATCAGGTACAGATGATTTACAGCCTTAAGTGCCAAGCATTTATCACATACATGAAGTCCAGCGCCACCCTTACCCACATTAATGTTTGTAACTTCAAAGAGACAATGAGTCACTGCAGGGGAAGAGAGTACGCTAATACATTGACAGTTCTGGATTTTGTGCTGAATCCCATCCCACTGAGCATGAGTCTTCAGGCAAATATGGAAATGGTTGTCCTGATTAGTCATTTCTAACGGCATGCCTTTTGTGTTGATTCACAAACATTGTCTCCATTCTTTCTGTGGAAGCCTTCCTCGAATAGGACTCACACTTGGACCACATGTAAATTTGGATAATGATTGGCTTGAGTGTTGAGAGAGAATTTGGCACAGTGCCTTGCAAAACCCATGGAGCTGTAGGACAGACTGCTTTTATCCTTAGCATGGATCAAATCTAGAGATGAGAAGAAACATGCCTTCCAAGAATGCTTTTCTAAAACATTGCTGGGGAGAGATGCAATTGAAGGGAAATCTGACATGTGACTGGAATATATTAGGTAACTTACTCCAATTCATAATCAAAAGCAGTTGTTTGATTGAAGTAGAGAACCAAGGAGGAAGTTGCTTTGTTCTACTACATGAACCTTTGAAGTTACAATCATCTATACCTGCAGAAAAATTCCCAAAAGAGATCACGTGTTATTAGACCTCTTAATTGTGATTTATTTTTTTGCTTTAAATTTAAGAGTCTTTTGAGAATGGTGAGAGGGAACAGGAGAGAATGGAAGAAATGAACATCTAAGAAGCAATTAACTAAGATAGTATTATAAAGTATGCAGTGAATCTGATTCATAAATGTTTTACGGTCCCAGTACTAATGGCTTCTTAAAGTTGTGGCTCATGGTTCCAGTGGAGGTAGATTCTAGGTTGAAATAATGTTTGGTAAATTGAATTGACCATAGATGAGTCTCAATTTCTCAGGAATTATGATATATCTGTAACTATGTATACACACATACATATACATATATATGTCTTTTTATGTAACTTTCCATCCAGATAGTGAAATGGAAATGAATATAGATAACTATTTTAAAAAACATATGATACCTTATTTACCAATAGATTTTTGTTAGCCTTATTTATCATGTCTTTTTATTCTGTGTTTTTGATGGTTTGTCATCTGGGAGCCTTGCTAACCCTGGAGGGACCACCTCTCCCAGGGCTAGGAAATTCCCAGAGATAGCAAACTACTTGCCTGTGAGTGTGCCTTTCATATGCCAATCATCCAGGGTGGAATCCAGACTTCCAATCACCAACTTGATAGAGCTCTTCTACTCCCAGACACTATTACCCTGCTTTAATCACCCTGTGGCCAGATAACCAGAAACAATCCCTACACCGCAGAGCCTGCTGAATTATTCAAAGTAGCTTATCCTAAACTTGCTTACTCTGTCTCGCCAGTTTCTTTCTGAAGAAACCACAAAGGCTCTTGCCATAGAACCCCCTCTCTGTCTGCCTCCTGACCACGCCTGGTGCTTCCCACCCCCAACATCCCTTTCATGGGTCCCCCCTCCTCCTGGGATCAGTGAGTGTAACTATCTTTTCAATGGCAGTAATGAAACCTACATTTCAAAACATAGCCTGGTGATATTAATGTTTCCTTTGTTGTGGCAGACTAGATTTTCTCCAAAAAAACCTCCGGGTATAAATCATAAAAATGCTGAATGAAATGTAAAAACATATTTTAAAATGCATATCTGGCTCACTAGAAAGCAAAGAAAAGCCAAACTGATGAAAAACTCAATTCCAGACAAGTAACCAAGCTGAAGGCAAGGATACTGTTAGTGGATAGAGTATCCAGAAATCTCTAGTGCCTAGGTTTTCAGTTTTAGTTGGCTTTACATAAGAGGCAGAAGGCAAAACCTAGAGGTTGCACAAGATGGGAAGTCACTCTTATAAAACAGGGACCCCTCAAAAGTGTTCACCTGGCTGGATAAACTAGAAAAGATTAAAACCCACAAACCAAGTTAGTCTTGGCTCTGGCATGGGGAGAGGGAACGGTTAATGGTCTCTCTTGAGGATTCGTAATATTAACCCTAATCGTAAATAAATTTGGGGCTGCAATTCCCAATGTCTTTGTATCCCCTCAAAACTTCAAGTCAAGAACTTTGTTTGGTGGCTGTAGGTAGGAAGAATATCTAAGTGTCTGGAAGAAGCAAATGGAAATCATTTCTGGAGAAATTCATCTCCAACCTTGGTCTCAGAAATTTCCAGATAAAATTCCAACGGACTTAAACTCACATGAGCACACATGCAAAAAAATGAAACACATGAGCTAGAAGAGTCAGAAGCCAGAAGAGAAGGGAGTGCTGAGTATTTTAAAAATGAGTTACGTGATTTTTCGAAATAAAGAACCTAGGCTCAGTGACCCTTGAACTTCCTTTAATTTCCACAGTTCAGATATCTGAAACACAAAACAGTATGGAAAAGAAAAAAATTGCTCGAAATGTACAGCCAGGTGCGAGCTTGAGGGTGAGGTTGTCAGGAAGATGGCACAGAGTTGCTGACTTAGCCTTGGTATTGTCCAGGCTTCTCACCTGCAGGGGGACAGGCATGGTGTATGGTCATCCTACCTGTGTCTAGGACGGTGTTAGTCAGACTGTCTTCTGGAGGAGCATAACGATTTCCTTTCAAATTCCCTTTTAAGCATCAAAGGACATCCCTTTACTGCCTGAAGCAGTGCTTCAGTCCTAATTCTTCCTAATTCCTAAAACAAGAGTCCCTAATTCTTCCTCTTCCTCCTCCTCACATTGGCCATCTCCTCCTCACATTGGCTATCTCATCAAGGTGGTTCTGCTGTGACTATAAATTATTGAAATCTGCCACTTAATATCTCTGAAACTATGGACAAGTCACTACACCTCCCTGAGCCTTGGCGTCCTCATCAACCAAGTGGGCATGATCATGGTACAACCTCCTTGGATTGCTGTAAAGACTAATCCACTATAAAGCCCATAGAACAGTGCTTGGCATGTTATGTGTTCCATAATCAGAACAGTGTCATTACCTTCCCATTGGGGAAGATAAAATTAAGAGTTTAATAAACACATCACCCCCTTGGCATGAAAATGACTGGATCATCTGTAAGTTTGCTGATAAAACTGGGATATCTAGAAACTTCGGCACGTTGTTAGTCTGCACAAAGGCTTCAAGCCATATTCGAGAGAGGGAATGTTGAGCTAAATCAAGTTGCATATTTATTGGTTTATTCCATAGCAACTCCTTTTTCCAAAAAATATTTGAAATAACCTGAAAGGAAATACAGATAATACAGCAGGATATAAAATTCAATGTGGAAAATACATTTCAAGAGGACAATAAAGGTAGGAAAATAAAAATATACAGTCTATGACACAAAGAAAAATTTGTAATATAGTCTTACATTTCTGGTATTTGAATGCATTTCTGTTGTTATCCTTGAGTCCAAAGAAACTTAATCTGCAGCAATGAGTACTTACCTGCAACAACCAGTCCAGGAAGCCAAACAACAACCTCTATAGCAATCAGTCCTAAACCAATAACTGACAGCTTCCCTAATTTTTGTCTCTTTCCAATGTAGGACCAACCAGAGAAAGTCAGTTATGTTCCCCTGTTACACGACATGCCCCTCTTCTAATTAGTCTGCCTCCAGCTTCCCCATGTCAGTTGCTCCAGTGAAGGCATACCTGAAGCTTTCTCTTTTTCCACTCTAGGCTTTTCCACTTCTCTGTCTGCCTTTGAGTCTGCCAAACACCATCGATGGTGGCTGGCTCCCTTGATGCAGCGAGTTCTGAAGAAACAGGCTTTGCTTGTTCTAATTTGGTTGGTCTTCATTTATGTCCACATTGCCAGGGCCTTATTTCCACCAGAGCATGTTGTTATAGATAGTGGGTTGCCCAGAACTGTGAGCTGCCTGCACTTTTCACTGCCTCCACCTCTGCTCCCCCCACTGTTCCAACAAAGCCCCATTCCTCAGTAGGGTGCCCTCTGCCCTGGGTTGTTCAGTTGAAAATGATGGATGTAGTAGACACTTATGGAGAAACAGTTGGCCCTTAACATCTGTTCCTCTCCTTGTGCTGTTTTCACAGTCCCTAAATCTGATTCTAAAGAGAAAAATTATTATGTGTTAAGGCATAGAGATTAAGTATAATGTAAAACAGCAGTATGTAAGAACATAATCACAAGTAATTCTGTTATTTTAAGACTGTGTTTCATGGGGCATGTAATGGATGTAAAGCAATGTTTCTGTTTTCAAAATTATTTTTAAAAAGGAGGCTTTTGTAACATCTATTCTCAAAATAACAAATTATTTTGCTCCTCAAGTGTACATAGGTTCCCATAAGGCATTAAATGAACAATGTATAACTAGTTTTCTAGAGTTGCTTTTGAATAGTTCTCTACTTATTTGAGTGTTATTAGATAAATTAAGAAGAATTTGGTACAATAATACCATTGTTTTTATCTTGAATTTTTGGAGTTAGCATTTTTAAACAGAACGTCTACCTGTACCAAATTAATTTCCCAGGCCTTCTGCAGTCTTGCATATTCTTTCATTTCACATCCCTCTTCTAAATCATTATAAAAAAAGTTGTCATTTTTATCATCAGTACATGGAGAGGATTGTCAATTAAAACAGGAAAATTCAAACAATATTCCTTAAATACCTTGCTTGCTTTGGATTGCATTTTCCTTCACTGCTTAAAAAATCATCTCATTGCTAAATCTCGCCAATTCTAAAGCACATTTTTTTCCCACATTTTAACATGTCTGAAAGACAGATGTGTTTTATAAGCAATGGCGTGTCATAGTTTCTTCGACTGCATTTTTTACTGGCTGGTGATTCACAAAATAATGGCATATGTGATAATTGATACATCTTAAATCCAGTGAAATATGATGGCAGACTTATTATGCATTATTATTTTGGTATTCTAAAACATAATGGGTACCAAAGAAATTTAACAGTCCCTGAGTGAGGGCACCAGCTTTCCAAATGTGCTCTCGGGTTTCTTGTGAGGAGGGCAGCGGGTGGGTCACCAGGGCAGCAATGTGGTCCTTTTGTTCTTTCTTTTTCAACAGATGGGACTTCTCTATAAGCTTTCCTGAGATGAGAGGCTTTGCTGGAATTAAAACACAATGTGAGTTTGACAATCAGTGACCAGGGAGATTGACTCCCCTTAACAGAATAAAAATAAGGGTTCCTCCTTGAGTTCCTACTGTGTGATGGGCCCAGAACTAGATACTGTACTTAGAGGGCAGGGGATTTTACTGAGGTACTAATTTGAGTTTTGTGGTCTATGAGCGTACTGCTCCCCTCTCTCCCATTTCTAGCAGGTAGTTAGGTTTGTGTTCTCTTTATCCATGGTAGGTTTGTGGCAGGGCCAGAAGCTCTTCCTGGTTCATATAAACATCTCAACTCCTTAAAGATGGCACTGGCTGTGTTCCACATCCACCCACCTCCCCAGATCAGGAAGAGGTCTAGGTTTGTGTAGTTGTAGTCCCCTCTTTGTAAGTGGCCTCAGAAGATGGCTTAACTCCAGATATACAAAGGGTGGTGGACTCTAGGCACAAACTCCTATTCTCTATAGTAATGGTGACAAAGATTTTCTCCATGAGCAAACCTTAGTCAGGCTCCTCTTAGCCCTCTGCTTGATGTGGCCAAACCTGGGCTTCTGTCTCTGTCCTTATAGAGTCTAATTTTAGCAAGAATCCTGCTAAGTCAGTTTAGCCAGAATCCCCCACTTTTGAGATCTGATCTGATCCAATTCCACATCCTCCATCATCCCTTGGTGATATCTAATCACCCTGGCTGGCCTTCAGTAAGAATCTTGGTGGGCCAGTTTAGCAAGAATTACCCGACTGTCTTAGTAATTTTCCATCCACCGACCCCTGACCCCACTCTGTTCCCTGGCTATGAATCCCACTTTTCCTTGTCATATTTGGAATTGAGTCCACTCTCTCTTCCCAACTATAGAACTCCATTTTAGTAGTCTCTATCCCTATTGTGATAGTCCTAAATAAAGTCTGCCTTGCCATTTTAACAAGTGTCAGAACATGTTGTTTCTTTGACAGTCTGTGCCCCAAGAGTGCCAAGACAGAGCAGAGCCACCGGATTTGCAGAGACAGGGAATGTCTCCTTGGCACCTAGGAGAGGCAGGTGTCTAGAGAAGTCTCTGGTGCTTTGACAAATGCAGGACAATGACAGGACAGGGGATTCCTAGGAATGACTGTGCTTGAATTTCACACCAGTATGGTAGGTAAAGACTTGGAGAAGATTTCAGTTGAAATTGAGGAAAAAAATTTGCATAGCAAAATTTGGGTTTGCAAATTTATATCATGATTTTATCCCATTCCACTTCACAGCATCTGAAAGGTTAGTGTTATAGGTTGTTTTACAAATGAGGTCCTGAAGACTTAGAAAAGAGGAAAGATTGCCCAAGTCCTCAGTGTGAGCCAGTCAGTGCAGAGCACATGAGTACCACAAGGAGTAACAAGGAGACCATATGTTCTGGCATAATTATTCCATTCTCTTGACTTGACAATTATTTCCTTGTATAATCGTTCCTTAAAGGTATGCTTTCTGTTTGCTTTCTTTTTAAGTGTGTTGAGTCATTCAGGAAAGGAAGTCTGCACTGGGGGAAATATTCTCAATTATGCCCAAAATATCTGAATACAAAGTAAAAAAAAAAATTAAAGGAAGACATTCAGCCCTGTAGGCATCGGTCAGCATGGGAGAAGGATGAAAGACATTAAATTGTGGTTTAGTGTCCTGCTTTGTATTTGTCCTTTTTTTTTTTCAAATCAAATCTAAGGTGGAATCTCAATATTTTAAATGGACAAAAATGAATGAGATCTTTGGGCAATTTAAAGTTTGACTGAGGCCAAAAATGTCCTGGCATTTGTGCAATCTATGAAACATCTTCCTTGGAGCTCTGAGTGTATCCTACACAAACTTGCAAACTAGTTTTGGGAGGAGGACCCTAATGGAAGGGCAGTAGGCTAGTGACAAAGAACGGGAACTCTGCCGTGGGATGGGCCGGGTCCAAATGCTGTTTCTGGTTTTCAGGGATAAGTTAGATAATGTGAATAGCTAAGTGCTAACAGATGGCAGTTTAGGAAGACTAAGCTCAGCAGCTCCAGTTAGACTCCTCCACTTAGCAGCTGGGTAACTTAGGGCAAGTTATTTAACCTTTCAGTATCTGCTTTATCTTCTAGAAAAAAGGGATCATAACAGAGTCTAGTTCACAGGTTGATGTGAGGATTAAATGAGATGGTGGATATAAAGCTCTTAGCCCAAGATCCCCACACAGTAAGTGCCCAGTAAGTGGTCGCCATGACAGTTAAGTGTTATATGAAGCTCCCGCTCTTCCTGACACCCACAAATCTACAAGTATTTTGAATTAAACTCAGGCAGTGACCAGTCTCTCCTGTTCCTCCTCTTTGTATTTCTCCTTCCTCCCCCTCTGTTCCTCCCCCTGCCTCTTCCAACGTGGTTTGAATTGATCTAGTGTCATAGTTCTAGAGTGCACATCTTTTTAGCCTGAGCATGAAAAATGAGTGTTTCCCAATCTTTGTCTAAATTCTCTTGGAGAAAATGCTCAGAGCTTGAGGAGAATGACTAATTATTATTCACAGCTGCATAAAAACTGGAAGGTAAATATTGGCTTTCTAGATGCAAAGCATTACATTTCCTCTAAAATTTGTGTAAAGTGGTTTTCCACTAAGAATATAAAATAGATGATTTTGTTTTGAGAGCATTTATTATTATGCAGATTAGAGATTAAACACCCAAATAGCTTATTTGCTAATTCGCCATTCATGAGAAAATTAGACATGCTGAAAAGTTCTCATTTTTAGAGCAAAGAATCTTTTAAATTCTCAGCTCAAAAGGTCTACCATTGTCAAAAAGATATCCCTGCAGATATTTCTCAAAATCTTAAATTGAGATGAAAAGTGTAGTTCAGTCTACAGTACTGCCGCTTTATGACAAAGCACCATGAATTCTTTCTTGTTTATACACACACACACACACACACACACACACACACAGAAATGCTGGTGAGAGCAATAATTAATTTGTAAAATAGGCAAATTGGAAGTTCAGGTCTAAAGAGGAATTTCAGTGCCACAGAGCAATCATAGCATTGTGTTTCCTTATCTTTCTTAATGTGTCTCAACTTCCTGTGGCCTTTGTTGCTAGGAAACTAGTCTCTCCTGAATTGAAAGCCACCTTTCTGTTATTGTTGACTCTATGGAGTCTGAAATGAACCAGGCATATCTTGAATCCTTCAGGATTAACTATCAGTGATGTGCCTGTGGATGATGGGAAAAACCCAGAGCTCAACATTTTCTGTAGAGCCACTGCTTAAAACCCCAGAAGTAAGAGTTCCCTTTGTAACTTCCCTTTGGAAAATTCCATTAGCCTATCCTGTGTAAAGTTAAGTCTCCTAGAAGTAAGAAAGATGAAAGGGAGGGAGCTGTGGTCCATTTCCCCTCATTTCCACATTGCATTAAGGTACAGGCCATCTTAGGAGCCCTGATAGGTCCTCAGGGAGCTAGAGCTTCAAAGTAAGGGTGCATTCCTAGCAGGTTGCATTCGTTCGGTATAGTCCTTTTTGTATTCACAGTTTAAATCCAGAATCTGAATGCATGCTAGAGGCTTTTGAGCATCCTCAGTGGTATTGAAAGTGGTGAGAGTGACCAAAATTCTTTTGCAAGATGAGTTACTATATTTTAGGAAGATGTCTTGGCCTGTGGAAGAAGAGAGTGAATGCAATTTGCAGCTATGTTTTCTCCACAACTCAACTCAGAAATAGAGACTCTCTTTAACAGCATTTTGATTCTGATGCAATTCTGAGAATGTACATTTAGAGGCAGAAATCATGTCTGTAAGATGCAAATTATCTGGTGACAGAAATAAAGGTTCAAGGCAGGTCATTAAGGCAGACCTGAAATGCAATCCGAGCAAAAATGGACCATCAGCCAGTAGAGGGATGGGATTTAAGAAGCCTCTAAAGAGTTTAAAGACTGGCTGACTTCATTCTTTGAAGCTTTTCTGCTTTTTCTTTCCCACCCCGTTTTGCTCCTGTGTGTGTGTGTGTGTGTGTGTGTGTGTGTGTGTGTGTAACTCCACTATATTTTAAGCTTGAATTGAGCTAATGTCAAAGTTGTAGAGCTCACACCTTTCCAGCATGAACAAGAAAAATGAGGATTTCCAAGTCTTTGCCTACTATAATATGGGGAAAAAGCTCACTCCACCTCACCTTGATCTCTTGTTACCTTAAGCAGAGCGTCTTCTTGCATATAGACGGCGTCTACCAGCAGTTACTAGATTTACTCCAGTAGCCCCTTATAGGTGACTCCAGTCATGTCTAAATTCTGTCCCAAATTATGTATCTCTGTTGTTGTCAGATGAAATTAAATTGGTAAAAAGAAAAACCTAATATAGACACAGGCAAATAGCTCATAACACAGCAAGCCATTTTAATATGATTGCATCAGGGGTATTTTCAACCCCCACTATTGTAGTCGAGTCCCCTTCAGCAGCTGGAATAAGGGCACGTCATCTTCAACTGTGACCATGGAGAGAGGTGCTGGCAGCTTTGTGGCAGCTGCTCTAGAGAAAAACAGTTAGTGAAGCTGAGGGGACACCCAGCTGGTTTAGAGGACCATGGTGGCAGTGTGTATCCTCTGTTCTGGCTTCTGCCATAGATGCTAATGCAGGCTCATTCCTAGCATTCAGAATAGTGCTCCTTAACCAAGCCACCAGCAAGCTCCTAGATGCTGGGTTCAGACAGACTAGCTCAGGATTCCTACATCTCATGGATCGGGAGTCCTGATGATTTTCCTTTCCCCCAGTCCCTTCCCTGGGGACACGGCAGAGTCTCTTCTTATATCCCCCAATCCAGAGATCTCATGCTGCTCCCTCTCCTTGGCAGGGGAGCCATTTGCTCATCCTCCTAACACACCCACTCTTTTAAGGAGTTCTACCCTCAGTGACTCAAAAGGAAAGTTACACTCCTAAAGGCAATTTGCTAAGTTCTTCCCAGGAATAACTGAGATATTTCTGAGATATATCTTCTGGGTAAGAAAACAGAACTTACTAGGGGCACTTGGGTGGCTCAGTTGTTAAGCGTCTGCCTTCGGCTCAGGTCATGATCCCAGGGTCCTGGGATCGAGCCCTGCATCGGGCTCCCTGCTCCGCGGGAAGCCTGCTTCTCCCTCTCCCACTCCCCCTGCTTGTGTTCCCTCTCTCGCTGTCTCTTTCTCTGTCAAATAAATAAATAGAAATCTTAAAAAAAAAAGAAAACTCTAGCAGGGCATCATTCCATACTAAAAAAGGATAAAAACATTTTCCTATTTCAGAAGTTATGTCTGTCTTTTAATGATGGGATATTCACAGTAGGGCAGTGTTTCTTAGCCTACGAATGGGCTTTGGAAGCAAGCCATCTGGGTTCAAATTGTACCCTGCTGGGACACATGGGCAATTACTTTACCTCTCTGAGCCTCAATTTCCTTGCTTAAACAAATAGCAGTGATAGCAGTATTCACCTTATAAGGATTACTGTGAGAATCGCATGAGATAATGCATATTCTTAACAGAGAACCTGGCATAGAATGATGTACACAATAAATCAATCTTTTCTGTTACTATTATCATCATTATACCTCACAGTATCATCCTTTGATCACTTTCCATGTATGCACCAACCCCCCATTTAGATACCGGGGAGGAAAGATGAATAAGGCATCCTGCTTTGGAGGAACTCTCACTCTACTGGAGAAAATGGACATGCACAGAGTAAGGTATAGTTGTGCATTAACAGAGTAAAGAATACACTGTCATGAGAATCTTGAGGAAGGCTGGAGATAGAGATTCAGGAAGCTTCCGCAGAGGAGGGACGTGTGATTTGACTGTTGAAGGAAAAGTAATGAGAGGAGGAAAATGTTTTTGGGCAGTGGAGCACCCATAACAGAAATAAAAGCCTCTTTCCTTCTGTGTTTGGCAACTTGCAACAGCTTGATACTAACCTTGAGCTTGGGGTGCCTGTCAGGTTGTGGTTTGGAAGTGCAAAAGCCCAGAAATAGAGGAGACAGGTCTTGATGTATTTTCTTCCACCAATGGCCATTTCTCATACTTTCTCAGCTCTTATATGAACCAAGACTGATGGCTAGTATAATCCAGATTTGATAGTTTAGTTCTTTGGCTCTAACTAGTAGTGGAGTTGGCAGGCTTTCATTGAGATTGCGTTCTCAAATATCGGGAAAGATAATAAAGATTTCAGGTAATTCTCTTAACAGGTATACCCAAAACCTACCCTTGCCTCAATTTTTAGCATCTTTCAGATCAAAATCCAGACAATCAAGCTCGAACAGTCTGGGTTTTTGCTATTATCTTGAGTATTAGGAACTTTAGCTGGGGATTTGTGTTAATCTGCCTAGGAGTTGGGCTACATTTAACGCTTGCTGTCACTCTAGGTGCCAGAGGTTCAAATTCTTCTAGTATCCTTGTTTTTGTCTCTCCCCTTGATTTTGGGCTTCCCTAAGTACTTCTTCTCAGAGAGAATGTGTATCTTGCAGCTCTTTGAGCTATAATCCACTGTTATTATACCAGAGCCCTGTTCCTGCGGTGACAAGGTGTAGAGAGGGAGAACATTACATAATTTTATAATGAAATTACAATCTTTCAATAGATCCCTTCTCTGAGCTGCAGCTTTCACACGTGTTTCTCCAGAGGCGTAACTTTCTTGCCCTGCTTCCCACACACACCCTGGAGTGTGGCATTCCCATTCTATATTCTTGAAGTCTTCGCCTATGTTGACTATGGTTCCCCCCTCTTCCCGCCCTTATGTGAGACATAAAGGCTAGAGGGGGGTTGCTTTAGGAGGAAAGCCCTTCCCCCAGCAGAGGTCATGCTGGCCACATCTTTTCCTTGGAAAGTTGGCTTTTTTGGTTTGTTTGTTATTATTATGTTGTTATTATGCTCAGTTAGCCAACATATAGTACCTCATTAGTTTTTGATGTAGTGTTCAACAATTTATTAGTTGAGTATAACACCCAGGACTCATCACAACATGTGCCCTCCTTAATACCCATCACCCCGTTACCCCATCCCCCCCACCCCCCTCCCTTCTGTAACCCTCAGTTTGTTTCCCAGGGTCCATAGTCTCTCACGGTTTGTCTCCCTCTCTGATTTGTCCCCCTTCCGATTTCCCTCCCTTCCTCTCTGGTCCTCCATGCTATTGCTTATGTTCCACATATGAATGAAACTATAAGATAATTGTCTTTCTCTGCTTGACTTACTTCACTTAGCATAACCCCCTCCATTTCCATCCATGTCGATGCAAATGGTGGGTATTCATCGTTTCTGATGGCTGAGTAATATTCCATTGTATATATGAACCACATCTTCTTTATCCATTCATCTGTTGAAGGACATCTCAGCTCCTTCCACAGTTTGGCTATTGTGGACATTGCTGCTATGAACATTGGGGTGCATGTGCCCCTTCTTTTCACTACATCCGTATCTTCGGGGTAAATACCTAGTAGTGCAATTGCTAGGTCATAGGGTAGCTCTATTCTTAACATCTTGAGGAACCTCCATACTGTTTTCCAGAGTGGCTGCACCAGCTTGCATTCCCACCAACAGTGTAGGAGGGTTCCCCTTTCTCCACATCCCTGCCAACATTTGTTGTTTCCTGTTATGTTAACTTTTGCCATTCCAACTGGTGTAAGGTGGTATCTCATGGTGGTTTTGATTTGTTATTTCCCTGATGGCTGGTGATGTTGAGCATTTCTTCATATGTCTGTTAGCCATTTGTATGTCTTCTTTGGAGAAGTATCTGTTCATGTCTTCTGCCCATTTTTTTGACTGAGTTAGGATTTTTTGAGTGTTGAGTTTGAGAAGTTCTTTATAGATCTTGGATATCAGCCTTTTATCTGTAATGTCATTTGCAAATATCTTCTCCCTTTCCGTGGGCTGCCTCTTAGTTTTGTTGACTGTTTGCTTTGCTGTGCAGAAGCTTTTTATCTTGATGAAGTTCCAAAAGTAGAAAGCTCTGAGAGCATTTCACCAGGTTTACTGCCCTCCCCCGACCCCCCAACACATGTCCACCGAAGCTCAGAGAGGATCTTTCCTGGACCTTTGCTATGAGAATCTGGTGTGGTTCCTGCAGGTAAACTTGTGAAAGTTTGAGGGCCCCTGTGAGGCTGTAGCTTCCCCATGGGACTGTTTCTCATGATCATGCTAGTATACACTCAGTCTTCATCAGTTTACCAAAATCACCGTTAAGTGTTCCTACAAGTTTATAGTTCTAGTGGCTTCTGCCCCTGTAAGCTGTTCTGGGTGTGAATCTCTATGTGCCTGTCTCTCTATATTTCAGAGTGGCTGTTTGTCCTCAACCTTGGTTCTCTGACAGTTTCAGGAGAAGTTACTGATCTTTTTACCCAGCTTTTGTTGTTCTTGTTGTAAAGACAAGAGTGATAACCTATAAGCTCTTTCCACATTGGAGCTGAAACAAGAAGTCCAAGTTGGGAATAAAAATAGTTTGTGTGTCAGAGTTCTTTGAAGAAGATTCAGTGAGATAGTACAAGTGCTTGGCATAGTATCAAGTGCAGAGTAAATGTTTAGTAAATTTTTGCTATTATTATTATATCAAAGAAGATTTAAAATGTATTCCTATTAACATACAACAAAAGCTAAATATTTTACTACAAATGCATTTCTCTAAAAAAATAACCTAAAATAAAAGAAACTATTTTAACTAGACTACGTGAATCCAGCCAAGTAGTACAAGATTAAAACTGAACACCATCCAAATTCTAAATTATACCTCCAGTTCCAAAAATTCACAATTCAATCTGGGCATGCTTCATTTATCAAAGCACTCTTGCCGTTGGAAATAAACATTTCAATTTCTATGATCCAGTGATTATTTTTTAATGTATATTTTATATGCCAAGTACTATGTGACAAAGAATCGATTTTTCTCTTTGTGCTCCTTTCTGGAATTGTTCAAAGCATAATGAGAGTGGCAGCCAGGTAAATAGCTAATACTATACACTGAAAGCATGGATAAAGATATAGCAAGGACAATGAATCATGGAACACTACATCAAAAACTAATGATGTAATGTATGGTGATTAACATAACAATAAAAAAATTTAAAAAAAGAAAAAAAAAGATATAGCAAGGAATGATATGGCATGATGAAGGCAAAGCCTCTGAACTCCGTCTAACTACATTCAAATCCTAGTTCTGTGACTTAACCCTGCAGTGAGATCTTGGTCAAATTGTTTAGGTTCCCTCTGCCTTGTTTCTCTCAGCTATAAAATGGGACTAATGAAACATATGTTATAGTTTTCAACGCAAGTAGAATGCTTAGCACAGATCCTGGAGCAAACTAAGTGCTTGTCAAACTTAACTCCAACAGTTAGTTGCAAACAAAACGCTGTGAGGAAGAAAAACTTGAGCTTGATGGCAATAACTAAGCCTGGTTTCTCAAGCTGTCTCAAATGCGTGGCACATTGTAAGTTCTCAGTGTCAGTCAAGTCAATGAAACGATTGAATGAATGAATGAGTCATTAATTCTGCAGGGCATTATGGAAGATGTCCCAGGGGAGCATTTGAGCGTGGTTTTGTAGGATGAAGAGTGTTTCGCCAAGTAGATAAAAGAGAGAAAAAAATTAAGAGGAAAGATAACTGTAGTGAGAGAAGAAACTGGGAATTATATAGCGTGGTCAGAGCTCTTGGTATAGAGGGCAGTGTTACTCATTCAGGAAACAAGGAAGTCCCAGAAAAACTCTCTTTGACATTTTACTTCAGATCTGAGAAATAAACGTTTGAGTCAGTGGCTCCAAAAGCCTTAGTCTCCTTTTCTTAAAATCATCCTCCCCCCAAAAAAGGAATAGAAAACAAAACTAAACTAAAGGAAACAGGTAATGGAGTCAGTAATTAAGGACTATGTTTTGTTTTTTATTTCAAGGGTTTTTAGGAAATGGAAAAAATTATATATTTATGTAGGCAATTAATTCTACTTCTGTAGTTTTACCATCTCAAATACAGGTAGGGTGTTGCTAAAATTCAGAAGACCAGGCTCTCCAGTAACTCTCCAGAGTTACTGGTCAGGATTTCTAGGTATGTGGACTAACAATCTACTTTTAAACACATATCTCAGCTAATGTGTTTGCTCACCAAAGTTTGAGCACCATAGGTTTGCATGCAAGGATAGCAAACTAGTATTCAAGAGGTAAATACATATTTGATTATTTCTGATATCTTGGCCTTTGTCCCTGCTGTTTTCTCTCACTGGAATACTTCTTCCCACATCCTCTATCTTTAAACATGCTATTTTTGCCTCAGCATTTATTCTTCTGGTGTTAGCTTATTTTTTATTCGAAATGTATTTTACAAATAGGGCCTACCATGGGCCAGACAAAAAGATGTCCTTCATCTTCCTTCTCTGAGTTAGGTATCATTCTTGTGTTCTCCCATGGCACCCTGTACTTTCCACTCTTATAGTACTTAGGATACTATGTTGTAACTACCTGCTTCTATCTCTCTTACTATAAAATATGTTCCATGAGAGCAAGGACTGTATCTTATTTTTGTTGTCTCCCTAGTGCCTACATTGCACATTGCCTCACAATTCACTGCTACTCTATAAGTGCTTGTTGAATGAAGAAGGGATGCATGTATAAATGTTACCAGTGATTGCTGCGTAACAAACAGTTATAAAAATCCTAATGGCATATGACAGCAAGCATTCATTTCACTTATGCATCTCCAAGTTATCTGGAGATTGACTGATCAGACACAACTTAACTGAGTTTGGTTCCAAGCTGTAGGTTGGGTGTGCTGCCTGTATCTCATCCTGCATAGACAAGCAGGCTAGCTGGGACGTCCTCTCCTAATGGCAGAAGGCAGGATCACAAGAGAGCAAGTAGAACATGTGGTGCCTCTTAAAGAATAGGCTTCAAATTGGTACACTGTTCTTCCGAGCCATACTCCACTGGCCAAAACAAGTCATTGACCGAGGGTGTAGACAGAGGAGGATGAAGGTTTGGGGCCAATAACTCAATCAGTCACGTAAAAATTAATAAATAAAGGGAGTATCGAGTGAAGAGAATTGAAGGGAAGGATATCTAGCTTTCCTGTAATTCACTTGCTGACATGTGTTAGGATACTCAGGACTCTGGAGAAATGCAGGGATGATACAGAGCCATTCTAGGAAGATCTAGCCCAACTTCCATTTGGGGATTCACTAGAAGTCATTAAGTTCACATATTTAAAAAGAAAAAAAGCTAGATTTTTAAAATTCTGTAATAATGGCACCCAAGTGTTTCTGTTACCCAAACCTCAGAACCTCTGCAGATGTGGTGAAAGTGAAAATACAATCCCAGCCCACATCCTGCTCTGTTTTCTCTTCTACCTGGTTGTGCTCAGCTGTTCTGGGGCACACTGGATAAAGGTGAGAGGTTTGGGGGGGAGCCTGTAGGGAGGGAGCCTGAATGTAGGACCTTGTGGAAGCCCTATTTCTAGGACTTGTAGGTTTTCATAAATCATGTTTGTTGAAAGCACTCACATCAGTATTTCCTTTTGATTTCAGTTTTGTTTTTAACTATGTCTGCAGATAAAAGAATCAAGCTTCATGCATTCCCAGGTTGAATTCAATTTCCCTTCCATGGAGCTTCTTCCCCTTCTTCCAAAATTCTGGAGATAGGAAGTTTTCCTTCTTTGTGAGACACTACATTTCTTCCACCCTCAGTTTGTCTTAGAATTCCTATAGATGAAAACAGCCAGAGATTCCACATATGACAGTTTTCTCTTTGAAAAGATAAACCACAAAATTCTTTGTTTTGCTT
Source organism: Callorhinus ursinus (assembly GCF_003265705.2). Taxonomy (NCBI): domain Eukaryota; kingdom Metazoa; phylum Chordata; class Mammalia; order Carnivora; family Otariidae; genus Callorhinus; species Callorhinus ursinus. The sequence goes on from NW_027397085.1 coordinate 24,598,082, forward strand.
TTTGTTTATAGAGTGCAAGATAAAGAAGATAGTTCTTAATTCCATTATCTCCAGAGGGATGAGATTATAGCAGACAATTAAACTGCTCACGTTTGAGATCTTATAGGAAGCTTTCTAATCCATATTTATTATTGCATAGAGAAGGACCTTAAACAAGTACTCAGTTTTTTCTCCTTGAATAGCAAAGTGGAAATCCTTGGCTTAGGCTGTTGGGAATCCTAAAATGTTGCCCAGTTCCTATTCATGGATAAGTCTCAATGCTTCAATACAATAAGGCCCATTCAAAGGATGAAATCTTAGGTCGCCTTTAAAAATCAAGTTTACTTAAAATAATAAATGAGAAGGAAAATATTCTTAATTTTACAGATTGGGATGCAAAACAGTATGTGGTGACTCCAGTTTTGTGAACTATTAATAGTCACATGGGTATACACGTACACACACACACACACACAAAGAAAAAAGACAGAAAGGTCTTATGTTAATGACTTTTCTCTCCCAGTAGTGATTATGTGTAAATTTATTTTTTATGCTTTCTATATTCTTTTTTTTCCCAATAATTCCATATTACTTTTCTAATCGGGGAAAAAAACCATTTACATCTACATGACCACCTTTTAAAACCTTATTTTGATTAAATTAACTTCATTAAGTTATTTAGCAAATATTTTATTATCTCTTTGAAGAGCCTTCTTAAAGGCAATAGAAAGATATTGGCACTCTAGATCATTACTCTGGGTAGCAAGACAAAATAAATCACAAAAGCAGTCAAGAGCAACGTATAGATTATAGAGATGGATAAGACCTTAAGTACACTTTATATGTGAGTATAAGAAATCATACAACGAGAAACTTAGAAATAATAATTCATTTTTCTTTTTTAAAGATTTATTTGTTTATTTTAGAGAGAGAGAAGAGTGCATGCATGCAAGGGGTGGGAGAGAGGGAGAGAGAGAATTTCAGTCAGACTCTGTGCTGAGCATGGAGCCCAGTGAAGGGCTCAATCTCCCGACCTTGAGATTGTGACCTGAGCAGAAACCAAGTGTCGGAGGCTTAACCTACTGAGCCACCCAGGTGCCCTGCAACATTTCATTTTTCAGAAAGATTTAGGTTGAAAAAAATCTAAGAGCTAGGAAGTGACAGAGTTAGAACTTGAACTCATGTCCCTTAGAATCCAAAGCCAATACAATACAGAGTATGATCTCCAAACATTTTGATGAAGAAGTCATACTTTAAGTTAAAATAGATTCTAGTCCTCAATAAGCTGAGAAGTGACATAATGTCACTCAAAAGCGTTCTTAGAAAAGAGGAAATGTGTTTTCTTTGTCAGTTATTCGGATTTGTTTTCTTAATTCACTTCAAAAATAGAAGTACATTACCCTGCAGATAGAGTCAGTGCATAGACAAAGACAGTCCCCCCAATGGTGAGACTCTGAGGTTCATGGGTTTTCTCTTGTCTTTAGAGCTCTCCTCCAGGTCAGCTTTCATTGTCTGTAGGAAGATTCTTGATCATGACTTCGTGATTGCCCTTAAAATTCTAGTTCTGATTCTATTTTCAAACTGGAGGAGACAAAGGAGGAAGTACAAGTTTATGGCACCTAAGAGGAAATAACCAACCATAGCCAACTATGCACCTGGCTGTGAAGAGTCCCTAATTTCACCTGAGGCAGATGTCCCTGTCTTAGGTACCTCGGTCCAAAGGGGGATAGTTTGGGGAATGACTGACATTTCACATTATATATAGCAGGTTGGCTGACCATGTTTTAGGAGATGGGAATTTATTTAAAAAGTGTTTGGGAGTGACAACTGATATAGTATTTTAGTATAATACTGTTAAGGTCAGGTCTTTTCTATAAAAACAGAAAGACTAGATTCTTGGGCATTGAAGCAGCCTATGCATTGAAATCCATCCAAATTCCCTGGATACACATTTCTCTGAACTCCTACCATGGCCAGTGGATATTGTAACCCCTCCAAGTCCCTGAGACTGGACTTGTAGCGCTACAGATTTTCATAGGAAAAGCAGAAACTCAGGTCAATATTCCAGATGTTTGCAATGATTCAGACGTCTGGTGTGATGGCAAGGGCTATCCAGATGGTTACTGAATATTTCATCTCTTGCCTGGATGTTGGCTGCCATCTGTACACCCAGGCTTAGAACCTAACAGGGTATCAGTCAATACCACATTGTCTGTTAATTAGAGATTTACTTGAGTACATTTTGTCCACTGGGTACCTGCTGTTTCAGTAATCTTCCAGCCAGACACATTTACCTGAATATTCATGGTCACTTAGAAGGCAGCCGGCACTCACACTGACTAATCATTTAATTCCTCCTACCTACCCTTCAGCATCTGATCTTGCTGTCTATTCCCTATGCTTTTATTATTTCCCTTTTCAAATTCTAAAGATCTCTGGAGAGAATGCTATAAAAATCGCTTGGTGGTTGCTTGAATTTATATGTCATCCATGTGAGCAGTTTCTCTTTGCTGGTTCATAAAGTCACTTGGCACACCTTCCTTGCATGCAGCGTGCTATTCTCCTGCTATCCACTATTAGTCATCTGTCCTCCACTGGGGCACCCACAAGATCTTTTCCAAATCCTCTTAGGAAAACCTTGAAGTCTTTAGTATGGCTTAAAAGCCTTCCAATGTCACATCCTTGATCTCCTTTTTATTTTTGCCACATGTTCTTTCTCTTCTTCTTTCTTTACTTCCAAAGTAGCATTTCTTCTTTGGCAACTAAATCTTCACACATTCCTGGATCCTGTTTTGCCTCCTGTATAACTCATCATATCCCACAGAGCTCTGAGATTAAACCTCCTTTGCTCAGAGAAGATGTCCTGAAAGCCCCAAACAGGGTGAATATGCCTTATCTACACTCCTACAGTGTTCTGGCTTCTCTGTTACATAACTGACCTCATTGGTACTCATTTCTTGGCAGTCTTCCCTCTAGATTGTATTATCCCACAGGTCAGTAACTGTGTGTGTTTTTAAAAGCATATCCAACTATCTGGCACATAGTAGGCACTCCATAAATATTTGCAAATTAGCAAATGGAAATGAAAGCAAAAGTTTAACTTGGCAAGTGTGAGATCAATGTAATAATATAACAGTATTGAATTGATGCTTCAACTGAATCAGTGACTCAATATCAACAATTGTTTTCTTGAATATTTCTCCTATTTGCCAGGCACTGTGTGAAATACCAAAAAAAAAGGTAATATTTAGTCTTCTTTCTTAAAGAGTTTATCTAGTTAAAGTACTTGCTAGATAACGAGCAAGATAACACTGTATAATTTTGCAAAATTAATCTGTTGGCACACTGTACTATTCGTGACCAGAGGAATGATTATTTGTCATTCTTTTTTTCCTCCTTGTTGACTCCACCATGACTTCGGCTTACATGAAGATTCAGGGTGTTGGGTCCTCACACCTCCCTTCTGGGGTCTAGGTATTCTCCCCATTTTAAGGAGTAATTGGTTCTTACTTGCCATTATGGCTTCCAGCCTAAGACGCTGTCTGCAACCAGCCCAGCTCTTCCACTCTTCTTGGAAGTGTAGCTATGGGACAGAGGAGAGAAAGGAGAAGTTTCCCTCTCAGGTACAAGGTCCTGAGCCTGTCTGCCACTTCCTTCTTGGATTGAAGATGACTGGGAGATGATTGAAGATAAGGAGGGATGGATTGACATCAGGTTTGGAATTGCCTCCTGAAGCCAAGCATCTGCCTGGGGAGGGGAGAGAACAGTTTTCCTCTGTGACCAATAGGGCATATGGTGTGGTGATAGTGCCATTGATGAACTTGGTCATACCTATTCTGCTGGTCTGGCACTTGCTTAATGTCCTACCTTTAAAGTGTTATTTCTTCAGCTTGCCTCCTAGGTTAAATTCTATTTTTCTGGGCTGGTTAACACTTAACACCTTCACCTGAATGGGTTTTTCAGGTTGGTTTGTAACTAAAGATTAGTGTAAGTTGAGATTCAGATCATATTTGAGATATTTTGAATAGGAGAAAAGTAGTACAGGAAAGTAGGAGAGATGCGTCACAAAGGGCATATATGGGGTATCTGTGATAGAGTGGGGAGGGGAAGAAGAACGGGATACTGCCAGGACAGTTAACGGCAGCTGCGGTATGCTAGAAAGAACAGTGGCCTTATCAGACAGACCCGGCTCAGTTTTGGTTTTGCTACTAACCAGCTGGGTGACCTTGGGCGCATCACATCACTGAGCCTCAACTTTGCCCTCCATTAAATGAGGAAAACATTTCCTACTTGATGTGAATGTTTATAAATAATCACACCCAAAGTCATCATGAGGTATCCTACTGGCGATGTATTGAGCCGATGGGCTCAGGAGCCAGAATGCCTGTATCTACGCTGTGGCTGTACCACTCACCAGCAGCCTGACCTTGAGTAAGACACTCCATTTCTTCAACTGTAAAATGAGGATGCTAAGTATATGTACTTCATAAGACTATGAAAATTAAACAAGTTAATACATGTAAAGCTCTTAATCCTGAAAGATTGAGTGTTCAGCTCAGTAAAATTAAAATGTGATGATGATGATGATGACAATCAGAAGGTCAGTAATAGTAACGATCAGCAGCAGGAGCATCTAGAGGCATCGAGTAGTGAAGAGCTAAGTCTCAGGAGATACCCAGCCAAGTTCAAATTCTGGTCCACCTCTATTGGAAGAAACAAGGTGCTTCATGACACCGTGCTTCTGTTTCCTCACCTGCAGAAGAGGGATCAAATAATGCCTACGGAATGGTAATTTTTAGAAGGTTAATATAACTCATATTTAGCACATATAAGTACTCAGTACATTTGGGCTATTATTATTGAAAGGTCAATGTTAACAGAGATTCTGAGTTAACAGAGCAGAGAAAAGGTGCATGTAAAAACATGGAAAATCAGAAGGCTATGAAGATCACTTCCTGGGTATCCTGGCTTCCTGTACCCTTTGGTCTTAAGTCGGCACATCTTGGATCTTGTCCTGCAAGAGCAGGCTCTTCCAACTCCTTGTTGTCCATTTAGGTGACATATTTTGAGTGTTTACTATGTGCCAGTCATGGAACTTAACACTTTCTGAGGACCTTCTCATTTAATCTTCCCAATATCCCCATAAATGACCACAGTTTATGAGTGAGGGACATGAAGCCCAGAGAGATTTAGTTACCTGCCCAAGGCCACAGAGGTAAAAAAAAAAAAAAAAAAAAAAAAAAAAAGAACAGAGCTCAGAGGAAGAATCCTGGCCTCCGCAGGTCCTCACCGTGAGGTGCACTGCCTCTCCTTCCACATTCCTATGGCATTGGCGGCCTTGTCAGGGCCATCAAGCTGACCTCTCCTGACTCAGAATTCAACAGTGGTGTTTTCTGCTCATTCGCCTGTATGGCTTGTGGCCTTTTAGAGATATGAAAGCAAGACGTCTAGGTTTGAACCTTGCTGAAAACCAAGGTGAGTGCTTACGTTGACTCTAATGAGTAAGGCACTCATAGAACAACAAGAGTTGTTCTATTGGAAGGCAGAAGTGTACAGTTTTCAAAGGAGTCCCCAGATCAGATAGCTCTGAGATCTCTATGACATCGCAAAAGTGAAGGATATCAAGCCAGTTTCTCAGCTATAAGATGTGAATAATAATACTAATAATACCTATCCTGGGGAGTTGCTATAATCATTGAATGGTATAATATGAGTCTGGTGCTTATCCCTAGTATTACCAGCATTTATGAGACACTCACTGCAGGACATGGCAAATCAGGGTTGATTTATCTTGCTACGAAATAGTGTATGTGGCTGGAAATCCAGAATTTGGCCTGGGTTTGGGAGTTAACACCTCCCCTGAGGGGAGGCATTGCAGAACTTCCAGGGTCTCAAATTTTTGTTTTCTAGTCTCTGAGCCTGTCTTCCAGAGGAGACTCTTGCACCTCTCTAGGAACACTTCCCCAAATGCCCAAAACAGACCATTGGATGAGGACTCATTGTGCTTCCTGAAAGATTTAGGCATGCTTCAGAGCCATGTGCAATGGTAGGGATTGGGGAAGAAATCCGGCCTGGGAGTCAGGAGCCTGGGCTAACCTCAGCTTGGCCATCGCCAGTTCTGTTCTTTGTGTCCCAGTTTCCCAGTTTGTCCACTGGACATGGAGAAGAGAAAACAAGAACCATCCTAGAGCGATTGCGAACAGTTAACTCTCAGCAAACATTTCCTCAGCACCTGCTGTGCTCCAGGCATCATGCTGGGCACTAGAGATAAAAACAAATGAGACATCCTCTACCCAGTAGACAGCAAGCTCCTCTTCAGACTGGAGGAGAAGAGCCCCACACAGCAGCTCTTTCCCTGCCATGGCTGCAAAGTGGAAAGTAGTATGACACAGTCATTAAGCACATGGCAAAATAAATAAGCTCCACGGTCTTAAACATCGTATTAGGCTTCTCTGTATCTCAACTAACTCGCCTGTTAATACTACCCCCTTCGTAGAGTTTCTGTGAAAATTTCGGGAGATAATGTCTGTTTCACAGGAGCTATATTTTTTTTAAATGATTAATAACTTTCCCTTTCAGAGTGCAAGGCTTTCTTAGTTACATAGGACATTTGTCTTGGGGAGTACTAGTGAGAAGGTATGCGTGCGGGGAGGAAAGTATTAGAATTTGTTTCAGAAAAAAATATAAAGAAAGAGAATGGATGATATTCAACCTCTGACATTCAAAATAGGATTTTTCAGCAAGGCTTGAATTGCTTCCTGGAGATTGCCTGAAACACTACCTAAGGGACTATTTAAATTATTATTACTGAGCTCTGCATAGAATTGGAAAAAGTTATTTGTTCTTGACCAAAGCATAGAGCCTTGGAAGGAACACCAGATAAGTTATAGATAAGCTGAAGAAGCTATATTTGCTCTGCACATCTGGTTTGAAAACTGCATTAAATTTGTGCCTGGGACATAGTAAATAGTTATTGGAACAGAGTAAATAGTTACAATTATTATTATGTGTGCTGTTTAAATTTATAATAATGACAATTAAAGTATGCAAAGCAAAAAAATGATGCACTGTCCAAAAACCATTTATATTTAACATTTTCTGGTGACACATAAGGAAAGGAAATCACATTAGGCTGAGAGCTCATTGTGAGCAGGAGGTATGCCTCGTTCATCTCGGTATCTCCAGCACCCAGCAGAGTCCTTAGAACAAGTACTCAGTAAACCAATGAATTAGCAAATTACTCCACATGTGGCCATACCAAGGCCCAGTTCTGGAGAAGCAGAACTACTGATGTACACGGCTTACTGGGGGTGGTATCTGGCAGTTATAATGACCAAAAAAAATCACAACCCCTGGTGGGTGGTCCTAAGTCCATGAACTGGTTGTGTAACACTGGCCAAGTTATTTAACCATTCTGCACACAGCTTCTTCTGTCTACAAAACGGAACCAATTATCTACCGAGCTCAGAGGTTTGCTGTGAGAACTGAATGAGAACATTGTATGTGAAAGCAAAAAGAACACTAGAAATATGAAATGCTATTTATTCCCAAGAAACCTTAAGATGAATAGGCCACCTGTGGAACTCTGAGACTTAGCTGTTGTTTCACTCCCGGAAGGACAAAGGCATTCTAAGAGATTATTTCATTATTCTTCCCTGCCCATGGTTTAGATAAGATATGGTCTTAATGACACCTGTTTTTACTTTTATTTTTCATAATATTGAGTGATTAACCCCCCAGAGAATCTATGAACTCAGCTAGTGAGTGTGATTTGAAATCCTTTCTCTTATTTTTAGTCAAGACTGTGTTCTTATTAAAAGTTCCTAACTTTCTGGCCTCGGTTGGCTTCTTTTGACACCAGAATAAAATGAATTTTATGACTTCATGGCAAAGCCAAGCATCTATTCTTGTAACTTCAGTCAAAAGCAGATGAGGCAATTTGAACAAACTCCAATGTAGATACTGGCTCAGACCTCCCTGACATCCATATAGCTTCTGCCTTCTCTACATCTGTGGCTTAGCCATACCTTTGCGTAGGAACATGGACAAGGAGTAACAGAATCCAGAAAATTTCACCATAAAGCATAGTAAAAACAATAGAAGATCTCCCAAAAGCTACCCTAAAATCAGTACCTCAGCATTAACAAATTATTGCTACACCCGCGTCCTTACTGCCCAGCGATGTTACTGTCTTCCTTAAGTTAACTGTCCCTTCTCATCAACATCCTCTCCCAACTTCAAGACCTTCTTAAGCCAGCAGCTCTCAACTGATCTCTTCCACGTACTGGTGATTCAGGGATACCACCAATTATTTTTGCATGGATTATTAATATTTTTTTGGCTTCCTAGAATCCATTTTTTTTTCTACTTAAGGGTTTCCTTTGGAGGACCTCTCCTGTGTTCCTTCTTAGTTCCCACAGTTTCGGTGGGCCTGATGCATAAGTGGTCCTAGATGCCTAAGTGGGCATGGCACCTAGGTCTAAACTAACCAGGATTTCTTTCCCTTTGGCTCAGGATTTGGTTCAAAGATGGATGTGTGGCCCAACCTGACCTGATAAAAGCTAGGTCTTTTTTAAATTGTTGGGAATAGAAGAGAAAAGCATTATGTTTTTTGCTACATTTGAATCTGGGAGGATTTAGGCCTAGAGCTGAGACGTTACCATGTGGAGTTAGAGATTAAAGTCTGCATAGGATGGGAGGAGGGGAACAGAGCCCAGAGCGGGAAAGAGACTGTATCATGATGATCTTCGATCTTCTGGATCTAGTCAGGCTTGAAGCCATTTGTCTTCGCCATTGTATAAATTAATGATTTTCCTTTTAAATTAAGAATTTGAGTTGAGTTTCCTATCACTTGTTAGGGCACTCAAAGTCCTGTATCCCAGGAGACCTCTCAGTCCTGGGCAAACTGGGGTGCTTGGTGACTATATTTGTTGCCGACGAAAGAGCTCAAGCTGATGCACATGCGTGTATTTCTTTATAGTGGAAGTTATATGTCATTGTAGTGCTGCTCACTGATAGGATGTTGAATTAAGTGCCTTGTGTGACATGGGGCAGAGTTTGGCACAATTGGTGTAAGAAATAAGATGGCAAAACAGAGTCAAGGCATACAAGAAAGATTGCCTCTCCACTGGAACCTCCGAGGATTTTGCCTCTGAGTATCTAAAATGACAGGGTCAAGGCAGTAAAGAGTTCTGGGCAATGGGCAAGAACTGAAGGGTTGACAAGGAATGGTAATGTTAGTCCTGTAAATGTGTTTCCATACCCTGCTAGACCATATTTCCTATACTCTCTTATTGTAATTACGACTGACTCATTTTAGTGTTACTATGAATCTTTTCATTAAAAATTAATTAAGCCATTAAGCCATTAAAAATTCTGGTTTTCAAACGTGCCATGACAATGAAAGGATACAGAATAATGAACTTGTGTAAATACCTTACATTCTGTTCTTAATTTTAAGGCCCTTGAAAGCAGACATAGTTTTGCTTATCTTATGTTCTCCTTCCACACCAAATCCATTTTGAACATGGGTGGTGATCTACTATTTTTAGAACAAATTAATCTGAATCCTCTTAGGGCATAGTAATTTTACTTAAAGAATTTGAAGGAGTTTAAAACACTTAACTGAATGTGGATTCTTTCAAGTTATTAAATTCTTGGGATGTTTTGAATAGGCTGGATCACATTTGCAGGGGTTGAGTTATCCAATGGGAACTGGAAATGCTGCAGATGATTTTTCAGTATTTGATTCTTAACATACAGAGAAGGTTTGAGCGTGCAACAAAGAAGCATTTCAGAAGTGGTAGATTTGTTTGATGCCAGTGGGGGTGAGAAGTGTTAGGTAAAGGAATTATAATAAGCTTTCTTTTTTTGGAGAGAGGAAAAATAAAGATGGCTAGAGATCCACAGAGGAAAAGAGAAATATGTCACTTTATAAAAAGTCAAAGATCTCTCTTTCTATTCTTATCAGGGTGAATAGATATTCCTGAAGCTGAAAATCAGACTATAACGCTGTGACTACAGGGTTATTTTATTTTTTATCTTCACTGGAATTTAAATAAGCCAAGAACTTAAAACTTTTAAATTTAACCTTATGTGAAATTTAGATTTAAGAATTTCCATGCTATTGTACACACCCACACAATTCACAGCATAAGACATTTATATTGATTAATGCATAGGATTATATACATCCATTCATACAAATGCATTCACATAAATACACGCATATGTTTAGAAGAATTTTTAACGAATGCCTATATACAATTGTATTTTTTTTTTAAGATTTTATTTATTTATTTGACAGAGAGACAGCACAAGCAGGGGGAGTTGGAGAGGGAGAAGAAGGCTCCCTCTCCCTGAGCAGGGAGGCAGATGCCATGCTTGATCCCAGGACGCCGGGATCATGACCTGAGCCAAAGGTAGACGTTTAACTGACTGGACTGAGCCACCCAGGTGCTCCTAGATAATTGTATTTTAAAGCTTAACAAAATGTGAATTCCATCAATGTGACTCAGTAGTATTGAATTTCTCTGTGATTCCAGTGACTCACTAAAAGGCCATGGAGACTTAGGGTCAGATAATTATGCTTCTTGCGTTTCAGGTCGCATCAGGATTTCACATCGGTTTACACAGACAGAGACTGTACCAAGGTTGTACGCCCTCTGTAGGTTCTTCTGTACAAGCAAGGCTAGTCATTCTTCCCTGTCTACAATCCCTTCGGATTGAACCTGTCTTTGTCTCCTTTCCAAGAGTCCTCTTCGTGACTGGGAGCAAAACTATAATGGCCTACTTAAGGCCAGGGGTCCTGTGCTCAAATTCTGGTTCTGCCACTGTTATTGTTAGCTCTATTCCTTTCATGTCTTTTTTTTTTTTTTCCTTTCATGTCTTTGTCTTTATAGGTCCTCATGTGACAAGCCAGTTTAGTCATAGTAACCAGTTTGGGGTTGTTATGAATTAATGAGTGTTAGTGCTTAGAACAGTGCTTATTATGCAATTAATATTATATATTATAATCCTGCTAATATGTTCCAACACAAACCCCCTTTACCACAGAAAATTGGACCAGGAATGACCACCTCCATGGGAATGTGAAATTGTTATGCAGTATAGCAGGGTCAGTTAGCAGAGAGCTCTAGACCTGATCTATAAAAATCAGAATGGGGATCACCATGCTTGAATCATGAATACTGATAAACAAGCAGAGAAAGCTTAGTTTGAGAGGAGCTTAATAGATGCAAAGCATTGTGCAAAACATTTTACATATATGGATTCATTTAATCCTTAAAACAACCTCCATGAGGTAGACACTATTAGCACCTATCATTCTACAAGGCACAGTACGGTTAGGATTCAAACACTACATCCAAAGTCCACACTCTTGCTTAGTGAATATACTGATGTTGAATGAGGGAGACAGTGAGAGAGATGACTAGACAGAGGAGCACAGGAAAAGGTGAGGTGAGAGCCTCTGCCTGGTGCCTGCCTCCAAGGTTCCAGTCCCTACTCATGGACTCCATAAGATACTCGTAACATTTCAAGAAATGTTCTGCTTCTGCTCTCTCTAGTTTGAAGAGCTTGCTCTTATTTGCCGATGGGTGACTCAGGCTCTTTCTGCTTCATGGTGAATGGAGTCTGAAGTGACAAAAGGCATGTCATACTCACACAGCAAACTGCATCTCAGGGTCCTTGAGGAACCTGCAGACCATCAACCAAACCCTCCAACAGCGGGGGCTGGAGAAAGAGCTCAGGTCCTGACATCAGTTCAAACTTTGGATGAGGATCCATCCAGCCCCAGAAGGAACAAGAGGTACAGGTCATTGCTGAAAACAAGCTGAAATAGCTCCCTGCACTTGAGCGTTCCGGTTTATTGAAGACCAGATGGTGCCAAGCTGCAGTGGCTACATCTCAATGTCACCTCAGATAATTTGCATGCTAGCTTTTTGGCTCTCAAAAATATTCTCTCAGTGCCAGCTTTCACTGTTGAAGTAAATGGGTAGCTTGAATTGGGCAGAAGATATTTTAAAATTAGGAAATCAGTCATCTCCATGGTGATCCAAGTCACCAAAATAGGTCAGAACCAGACTATGTTTAAAAAAAAAAAAATTGCTGGGAAGTCAGGGGAAAAGGAGAGAAGCAGCTGTGACGTCCCAAAAAGAAAGAAAGAAGTAGCCTATTTGTTTTTCATATGAAATGTGGCTCACTGAAAGCCTTAAAGAATTGAAAACATTACTTCCAGCGACCTGACTGCCTCGCAGTGGTGACACATGTCATTTGAAGAAATGCCAGGAAGGAAGAGGAGAAAATTACATTTGACCTATCAAATGTAGGTGGCCATTGAAAGGAAGACACTGACACAGAGGTCTCCAAGTCCACACAGTTTGCTCTCGTTGCCCTAAGATTTTACTTCATTTCTTTAGTTTTCTCTCAGCTTTGCTCAAGTCCTGGATGCACTTTTTTAAAAAGAGCCAAACTCCAGGCCTGCTGGCAGTGAGCTGTGCTTCATTCCTCATGTATGAACTCAGTTTCAGAATGAATCTCTCCCAGCGGAAAGAAACAGTGGAAAATTGTACAGCTCAGTTCATGTACAGATGAAGGAGGATGGACTGAGTGCATCTGGAATAATAAGATGGATTTTTCCCTTGCTAGGCTGTTAAAAAAAAAAAAAAAAGAAGAAGATCCATGGCCACAATAAATGTCAAGCACCATTCTCCCACTATGTGTCTAATCCCCTTTACGAACAAAACTAATTGGGAGAATTATGAAGACATCAAAATGTACAAATCCAGGGATTGTTAAGCTGTGGGTGAATGTTACCTGCCCCAATGTGAGCAAGCGTTTTTATTTTTATACCTGCCACACTTTGTGTTTCACCTTTAGTCCCTGGTGTTTAAGTTCCCAGATCCCTCGGCTCATTACTTTCTCGTCTTCATTTGGCCTTTCACACACTGGATTATGTTGCATTTGAAATTAGAATCAGGAGAGAGAAGTCAGGATGGAGGAAAGAATTGAGGTGTGTTGGAGGATGCGTGGGAGAGAAAATGAGCCAATAGGCTGGAGAAGAAGGACCTAAGGGACTGACTTTATAGGCATATGACCTGTGCAGTCACCTGGAGCCTTGTCCTCAGAAGGGACCCACTCTTGGTTTAATGCTCTGTCATCACCATCTTGAAATTTGTAATTTTGAACGAAGATTCTCACGTTTTCTTTTTGCACTGGGCCCCACAAATGAGGTAGCTGGTTTTGAGGGCCAACAGGAAAGGAATTCCCAGTGAGATATCTGAGGAGCAACAGGGAGATAGCAAGTACAAAGGTGTCCTAGAAGATCACGGGAAACAGGATTGACATGTGAGTCCAAGTCGCCAACTCACCAGGACTGAACTCCCTCAAGCAGAAAAATGACGGCAAGAAGCAAGCAAACCAGGACAGTGCACTTGGCCTGATTGGTCCAGCCAATCACCTGCTACTCTTCTCTTCCTCTTCCACCCAACATACCAATACCTTAAATTCCATGTAAAAATTTAAATTCCTTTGGCTCAAGATATTTCCTGCTCTCAGAAAAAAAAAAAAAGAAATGTAACTAATCATAGGCGTCATCTGCATTTATTCAATCAAGAATGAACTCTTTATTGTATATCTCCTATGGCAAGTCATTCTTTTAGGGACTATGAATATTAATAGAGAGCAAGGCATACAGAAACCTTACCCTCAGGGAGATCACATTCAAGTGAGGAGACAGAAAACAAAACATGTAAATAAATACATAAAAATGGTAACGTGTGATACTGATAAGTGCTACATAAAAGATAAAATGGTAAGTAGGATTCAGGCAGGTGGCTTTAGGGTAGTCTGGGGTGGCTTCTCTGAGGAGGTGGCATGTGAATTGGAAGCCAAGTGAGTAGAAGGTAAGTCTGCAAAGATCTGGAGAAAGAACACTCCAGGAGGAAGAAGAAACATGTGCGAAGGTTCTGAGAAGAGAACCAGCTTGGTGTGTTGAGGCGCAGAGAGAAGGTCTGTGTGGCTGAAAGCTAGATGGTGGAGAGAAAGAAGAAACATGAGACCAGAAAGTCAGTAGAGGTCAGATCATCTTTTAGTCTAGAGGAGGAATTGAGATTTCATTAAAAAAATTAAGCAGGGCGCCTGGGTGGCTCAGTCAGTTAAGCATCTGTCTTCAGTTCAGATCATGATCCAGCCTGGGGTCTAGCCTCACGTCGGGCTCTGCGCTCAGTGCGGAGCCTGCTTCTCCCTCTCCCTCTACTTGCTGCTCCCCCTGCTTGTGCTCTCTTTCTGTGTCAAATAAATAAAATCTTTAAAAAAATAAAAAATATTAAGGAAACCAGGGCACCTGGGTGGCTCGGTCAGTTGAGGTCTGACTCTTAATTTCTGCTTGGTTCATGATCTCAGGGTGGTGGGATTGAGCCCTGTGTGGGGCTCTGTGCTCATGAGGGAGTCTGCTTCAGATTCTTTCTTGCCCTCTGCCCTTTCCCTGCTCTCTCTCTCTCAAAATAAATGAATCTTTAAAAAAAAAAATAAAGGAAACCATCAGAGGATTTTATAGTAAGGGAGTGACATGATCTGATTTACATCCTACTGTGCAGAGGACAGGCCATAGGGGGTATACTAGCAAGAATAGAGTCAGGAAGATGACAGAGACCTTGGAAGTGACCCAGGGGAAAGATCAGCAGCTGATACAAAGTGGGAGTAGCCTGGAGATGTAAGCAGTGGTAAGATTCAGGATAGATTCTGGAGAAGAGCTGACAGGGCTTCCTGATGAATTGGATATAGAATGTTAGGGGGAAAGGGGAAATGCGGGAGGCTCTTATGTCATTGGCCTGACTGACCAGTTAGATTGCAGCCCCATAACGGAATACAGAAAGGATGCAAAGAAGAGGTTTTGCTGTGTTGGGTGGGAGTGGAGTGGAGGGCAGGGATTTTACCTCAGTTCTGTTGTGTTTGAGAAGACTGTTAGGCATCTAGGTGGAGGTGTTGGGTGCACAGACAGATGAAACCTGTTGTGAGAGTAGAGATCTGACCTAGAATATAGATGGATTATCAATAGAAGTGGTTTTTGACTTCGTAGGGTGGGATGAGGGTTACCTCACGGAGGGAATGTAAGCAAAGATGGTTGAGGGCTAAAGGCAGAGCCATGGGCACTCCAAGATTAGAGGTTTAATATGATAATAGAGGAAGAAACCAGTAGAAGAGATGTCACAGAACCAGAGATGAAAACATTTTTAAAAGGGGAAATGATTGGGACACCTGGATGGCTCACTCAGTTAAGCAGCCAGCTCTTGATTTTGGCTCAGGTCATGATCTCAGGGTCCTGGGATTGAGCCCTGAGTCAAACCACACGTTGGGCGTTGTGCTCAGTGGGGTGTCTGCTTGAGGATGCTTTCCCTTTCCCTTTGCCCTTTCCCCTGCTCTCTCTCTCTTTCAAATAAATAAATAACTTTAAAAAAAAAGGGGAATGATTGACCTTGTTGATATCTGAAGAGAATTCAAGACATAACAGAAAAATTGACCATTGAATTTGGCAAGATGAAAATAATCAGTGGTCTTGATAGGGACCATTTCTGTACAGTGGAGTTAGAGTGGGGAAAAAATGCTCAATCAGAGTGGATAGCAAAGAATGAGAGGTGTGGGTGTGTGTGCTCACAGAGAATACAGACAGTTCTTCTGTGGCTCAACAGAGAAAGAGAATAGATGGGAAGGGAAGGGAAGAGAGAAAAGAGAAACAGAGTAGTAGATAGAAGGACATGGGGCCAAAAAAGGTCTATTAAAAATGCTTTAAAATATTTATTATTTTAAGGTGTATTTGTACAGTAGACAGGAAGAAATGGACAATGTAAGTGAACTAGGTACAACTGAAATTCTCTTAATCAACCTCCATTTCCTCCCCTTAACTTGAGACTAGATTGATTGTCCTTTCTTCCCGCCCACTTATTTTTTTTATTTTTTTTTTTGGTAAAGCAATGACCTCCATGGCTGGCATTTGACATTCTGAAACTCCATGAACTACTGTGTTCACCACTTTAATCTCCTGTTTACAAAAATGCAATTGTGTCCATCCCTAGACTTGCCAGTGCCTAGTTTGTAGACTGAGGTATACTCCCCAACCCACATTCTTATGTTGAAGCCCTGCCCTCCAATATGACTGTATTGGGAGATAGGTTCTCTAAGAAGGTGATTAAGGTTAAATGAGGTCATAAGTGTGGGGCCCTAATCCAATAGAACTGCTGTCCTTCTAAGAAGAGGAAGAAACATCCAGAGCATGCACACAGAGGAAAAAAAAGTCTATGTACAAACACAGCCAGAAGGTGGCCATCTACAAGCCAGAGAGACGCTCAAGGGAAGCTAAACCTGCCAACACTTTGACCTTGGACTTCCGGCCTCCAGAACTGTGAGCAATAAAATTACCCCCAGTCTGTGGTATTTTGTGGTGGTGGCCCTAGTAGACGGATACAGCCTATTGTACTCATTACTGTGATTATATAATTTAATGAAATATTACATAAAATAAAGAAATAATGCAAAAAATTGTTTTTATGCAAAATTAGCTGAATGCTTTGGAAAGACATTTTAGCAAGTTGCTAAAAAAGTTGCTATTCCATTGTTATGGGCCAGGCAACTATAAAAGGTTGGGAGAATTTGTAAAAGTAGGACAGTGACCTCACGTCATCTTTAAATATCTTTCGGTTCTCACTGTACTTTAAAGAAACCAAAACTCGAATTCACAGAAGATAGAGTGTATGCCAAAGGTGAGCCAGAAACGCAATATTTGTCCTGCAGAAGATTGGTAAATGAATGAATATGTCTATGTGAGTTAGAATTATGTTAATGATAGCCAGCTTTAATTAGCATTTTAAATTTATGGATCAAGTTTGGCTCTCAATTGCGTCAGCTAAGACATTTGCTTTCAACTATCCTTCACTTAAAACAGAAGAAAAGACATTGCCTCAAAGTACTCGAGAAGGTGAAATGACATGGGATCCAGTGCACAAGGGTGGTGTTCTCTTTGATGGAAGCAGGGACGCGACTTCCATTTTCACGGGCATATGTGGAATGTGTGATGTAGGCAGGTTGGCAGAATTGAGAGTGGGAAAATGGGACTCTTCTGACCTTTTCTCCCTACAAAGTCTGAGGCAGTCATAAACAGAGACAGGAAAGGGCTGTGGGATTTGAGGAAAAAGGAAGTATGAAAAGCTGTCTTGAGTGGAAAAGCTAATCTTACTAGAGAAGTTTATAGAATCATCTTGCAGTATGGAGTGCCCACCTGAGATTTGTGATTGTAAATTTGAAGTGAGTCCAGTTAGTATGGTTCTCTAATATTCTCCAGTAAAATATATCTGTATAGGAGACAATGCACCTTTAAAGTATATTTGAGTGTAATTATGGTTGGTGTTTGCCAGGTAAATATAACAGAAAGAGTGAGGTAAAAAAAAAAATGTTAGGGGTTTTAAAGATTATTTTTGTGGTACATCATGGGATTTGGGCCGGATAAAGAAGAGACTTAGGACATAAAGGTGTGTTATGATAGAGATAGAGATTGTAATATGATACAGAACTCACACAGTTTCTGGTCATAAAAAAATCTAGAAAGTGACCATGTGAATGGACATCTGAGGTGAGGTAGAGAAACAATCATTTGAGCTAAGGAACTAAGACACCAAAATGATGAATGGGCCCTCATGTGGAGACGGAAGCCTCCAGTCAGGATGACAGAAGTAGTGCTGGAGGCAAGGAAAGTCAGGTGCCTGAGTCATCGAGGAATGAGGAAGAAGTATGAGAAGTTTAGAATGTAACAAGACTAGCAGGATCAAGTCTGAATGTTACAGTGTGAATGACTTTTCGATTCTGACAGGAAATTTCAAATTTGGCAATTGAGGGAAGAGCATGAGAGCCCTACAGCCCTGGGCTGTGTGAGAGTACCCCTTAGGACTGAGGACCAAGCCAGAATGGAGGAGGCATCCACGTGGACTAGCAGACTGGCCCTGTTTAATCATGCGTATGTGTGCACGCATGTGTGGATGCGTGCATACATGTACACAGAAAGGCACTCTCTGCAGATGGCAGAACACAGGTGATGGAACCAAATAGTTCCCTAGGGAGTGAGGGTTGACTCTTAAATCCCATCCCCAGAATGTCTGCCTCAAAGGGATGGTGTAAACCTCCTCTGAGATGGTCGTTCTAAGAATAGATGGGAACGGACATGTTTTGCTGCTGAAAGCGGAGCATTGGAAGGTTTCTGAGTCTGAGCCCAGTTTGTGGTCTCCATCTCCAAAGCCTTTCTTTGCCCTCAGCCTCTTCCCATGGTGCCAACTGGCATCTGTGTCAGGCCACATTCATAAAATGAGAAGAAACGTGATGCTCTGAAAGCAAATGTGGTCACTGACTGGGAGCCCTCAACCAGAAAATTAGAGCCCACAGTAAAATATCTTAGGTAAGCAAAGGGACAGGGCCTCCGTGTTACATTTAGTGTGAAATGCTACCCAGGGCAAAGGACAGCAATTTGGAGAGAAGTGTGTAATTATAAATACACAGAGAAAAATTTAAGTAGAAGCCTAGAGACTCTAGGCAAGTTAGTCAATAATTCACTTTGGAGAAACTGCCTAAGTTTCAAAGTGTAACAGTTTGGATAATACAGTTGTATTACTACCAAATGTGGCTCTTTTAGCAATTCTATTTGAACTGTTAGATATTATCTTGTCAGTGAAGGTGCCAGTGATTGGCAAAAGGCCAGCTTTTGTCAGGAAAATGACCCACCAGACTATTATGTCTTCTATATTCTGGAAGGGGTGTTTGGGATGAGCTTCTCCAGTATAGGAACTGCTAATCACCTCTGTCCATTTGTTACAAGTTCTCAAGTCAGGTGACACATAGACAAAACAACTGGTTAATTTCACGTTTACTGCCACGTTTGTAGCAATACCAGGGCCAGGAAAAGTTCATCGACTTGGACGGATTGGAAATACAGTGTCAACATACAAGTTCCCGATGTTGGCTTCTCATCTATCAGATGAGTGGTTGTACTAGAAATTCTTTAAAATCCCACCCAGCCCCCAAATTCTAGGATTCTAATTCACTGCAGTCCCAAGGCCCAAATATGCAAAACATTCTTGCAAATCAAAGGGAAGGAGAGATAGCTTAATGAGTCTAACTTTGAGGAGAGAATGAAGAAGGCATTTGGGTTGCCTTAGTGGAGTATGAATGGGGTCTTTGCAGAAGACAGATCCAATCCCATAAGGTTATTGTCATCAAATGAGAGATTGTATAGGCTTAGAAAGAATATGTGACTTTTGTTGATAACTAGCTGGGATCGAACACAAATTCACATTGTTTGTTGGGGCCAAGGCAGAATTCACTCTAGCGAGTTTAAATAGAAAAGTACTTTATTTAGCACTTCTAGCTAACACTCAGGCATGGAGATGACGCAGATGGGAGAAAGTCTTGACCAAACCTCTGACTGCTGCAGTGGACTCCCCACTGTTTAGCCCATGGGCCCTACCTAGAGCCACCACCTCTGCTGTCCCTGGAAGCTGGCCTCCACTCTTATACCAGAAGGAATTTCTCTCTGCCTGCGTCTTTGTATCCCTAGCTTCCAATCCAAGTCATATATGGGAGCATCTGATTGGTGAAGTGTAGGTCACATGCCTGTGGTCCAACTGCAGGAGAGATTTTGAAAGTGAATATCCAGTGTCTATCTTGGAGAGGTGCAGACTCAAAGGTGGGAAATTCTTCAAACATAAGGAGAACATTCGAAGGATGCTGGAATCCCCCAAATAAAACAGACTCCTCCTCTATACAGTATTTTGCATTGGTAAAACTGACAAATTACAAATAACTCTCATATTACTTTCATTTGGTTCTTTGGAAAAGGGTAATAGTGAGAAAGAAAGACAGTAGCCTCCATTGTTCCAGAAGAAGAAACAACTTTTTAAGTGTGGAAAGTTTACAAAGGTTAAGAACTAGACAAAAACCCTCCAGCTAATGAAGGCAGAGTCAGTACTTAAAATAAGCCTCTGGGTCAAAAGTCCTTGACTTATCATCATTGGCTCTCTCGTTACTTAGGGTGAAATTTGCTTTTGATTATTTACAAAGAGCCTCTGGGTCAAATGTCCTTGATTTATTGTCACTGATACTCTCTTTACTTAGGATGACATTTGTTATTGATTATTTACAAAGATTATTTGCACAGACATTATTTACAAAAAATATTTACAAAGGTTATTTACTCAGGATGCTATTTGCTATTGATTATTTATAATTGACTATTAATTATTTAAACACTCTTTGAAACTATACATTATTATTATATGAAATTTATAAATTGCAGAAAAGTTTAAAAGTGAAACAAAAATTCACCTGAATTCTCACCACTCAGAGATAACCACTGCTAGCACACATTTTTTTTTAATTTTTTTATTCTTATGTTAATCACCATATATTACATCATTAGTTTTTGATGCAGTGTTCCATGATTCATTGTTTGTTCATAACACCCAGTGCTCCATGCAGAACGTGCCCTCCTCAATACCCATCACCAGGCTAACCCATCCCCCCACCCCCCTCCCCTCTAGAACCCTCAGTTTGTTTTTCAGAGTCCATCATCTCTCATGGTTCGTCTCCCCCTCTGACATACTCCCCTTTTCTTCCTCTCCTGTTATCTTCTTCTTTTCCTTTTTTCTTATAATATGTTGCGTTATTTGTTTCAGAAGTACAGATCTGTGATTCAACAGTCTTGCACAATTCACAGCGCTCACCGTAGCACATACCCT
>NW_027397085.1:24628834-24644559 GCF_003265705.2 Callorhinus ursinus
AAGATGAAAATTATAAAAGGTTTTATAAAAGGACTTGGTAAGATAAGTTGTTTGAAAAAAGAAAGAAGATTTAAGAAAAAAAAAAAAAGGAAAAAGGGAGAGAATGTGATCAGGCAGGAGACTAGAACAAAGGCATACACTAGTGATTTAGGGTATATTTTGATCTGTTAGAAGAAACTGTACCTCAAAATTTTAAAGAGAGAACAACTTATATATATATGCCAAAAATAAGGGTAACTACTATGAAGGGATAAAATATGACTCTAAAAATGAAAAATGAAAAATGTTTTTTTTTTTAAAGGGATTGATAAGATGTTGGTTAAAAAAGGAAAAAAGAAAAATAAAAAAAAACAGTCAACAAAAATTAACTTTGATGAAATAATGAATCATGGTAAAAAAAAAAAAAAAAAAAGCCATGAATCTATGTGCAGTATTCCCCTAGCGCTGGAGTTCTCCCGTTCTCCTTGATCGATCAACTTGGTCTTGGCTTGCTGGCTGTTTGTGCTGATCTTCTGGGGGAGGGGCCTGTTGCTGTGGTTTCCAAATGTCTTTGCCGGAGGCGGAATTGCCCCGCCCTTTTGGGTCCGGGCTAAGGAAGCTGCTCCGGTTTGCTCTCAGGAGCTTTTGTTCCCTGCAAGCTCTCCGTACAGCCTTGGAGGACCAGGGCAGAAATGGTGGCCTCCCAATCTCCACCCAGAGGAGCTGAGAACTCGGGGCCCCGCTCCTCAGTGTGCCCCCAGAGAAAAGCAGTCACTTCCGTGTCCCCGGTCTCTGGCCGCACTCCGTGCTCACCCGGCCTGTGACCGAGCGTTGCTATCTCTGGCACCCGACCCCGCGCAGAGTCTCCAAACCCAGCAGATCCCTGCAGTGCGTTCCCGCACCGCTCCTCCCCGGGAAGGAAGGGGAGTCTCCCCAGATCTGCCGCCTGCTGGGTCCCTGCTGGAGGAGCCGTGCCCCGACTGGGCCGCAGATCACAGTTTATGGCAACCCCGAGCTGAGAGCCCGCGACTCTGCTCCGTCTCTGCAGCCGGCTTCCCCGCTCCGATCCCTGGGAGCTCTGGCGCACTCAGGCACCCCCGGTCTCTCTGTGACCCCAAGGGTCCTGAGACCACACTGTCCCGGGAGGATTCCACCCCCCGCTTAGCCACTGCAGCGGCGTCCCTCCACGGAGCCAACTTCTAAAAGGTCCAATTTTGTGCTCCGCGGCTCTAGCACTTGCCAGAAGCGGCCGCGGAGGCCCCTCCCCCGCCGTCTATCCTCCCGAATATCGCCTCGGATTCACTTCTCCGCACGTCCTACCTTCCAGAACGTGGTCACTTTTCTGTTCAGAGAGTTGTTGCTACTCTCTTCTTTGGTCTCCTGTTGAGTTCGTAGGTGTTCAGAATGGTTTGATCCCTATTCAGCTGAATTCCTGAGACCAGACGAAATCTAGGTCTCCTACTCCTCCGCCATCTTGCTCCGCCCCCGCTAGCACACATTTTTAATCATAAAAATTGGGATCTAACTATATGTAGTTTCCAGTTTTTGTTCTTCCTCTTAAAATTGTATCAGGGACCTTTCTCCATGTCATTGAAAGTCTTCCAAAACAATTTAAATGACTATATAATAATTTCATCACACATATCAAATGTAGGTATACGTTAGTTGTGGGCACTTGTCATTAGAGTTTTGCTATTATAAATAATGGTGATAAATATCATTTTTACATAAATTATACATAATACATAAATTGATACATTATGATATATTTTATATAGCATGTATTTATATATACATTTATATGTATATATGAAATCAGTGACTGTTGCCTTAAGCTGGAATCTTAGAATTGCAATTCCTAGGTCACATGCTACAAACTGATTTGCTGTGTGTGAGTGCAACTGTTTCCCTGAAACTTCAGCCATACTAGGTCGCCTTGATTTTTGTTCCTTGCAGAGGACTTGCTTTTGTTTGCTTGTTTCTGTTTATTTTTGCCTGAGTATTTTTGTTGAAGTTTTTTCTTTACCTAGGTAACTACCAATATTTGCTGAGATTTATCTAGACATAGACTCCATTTCATTATTATAGGGTACTAGTTAGAAGGATTGGCTCTGGAACCAGACCACCCGGCATCTAGTCCTGGCTTTGCTCTTTGCTTCTTTGACCGTGGACAAAGTTAGTTAACCTCTCTGTGAGTCAGCTGCCTTATCTGTAAAGTGGAGACCATAATTTTGCACAGTCATGAGTATATGAAATTTAATATGAATAAAATGTTTAGACAAATGCCTGACACCGTAGATGCTCAAGAAATGTTTGCAATTACTATTATTCATTGTTTTCTATGATGCCAATCCATATTTTCTCTCATCTCTGGAAGTTTTCCTTTACTCCCTTTTTTTTACCTCTGATGTATATGCTGGAGTTGTTTTAGCTGGCTTCTTGAGAATCCCTGCAATTCTCAGGTATCTCTGTTCTTTCTTTCTTCACCTTGTACACCACCTTCTTTTTTTCATCCTTTGATCTTTTTGTATTTTTCCCTGTATCCTCAGAAAGCATTTCTTTTTTTTTTAAACTGAGTTTTGTTTTATTTTTTTTAAAAGATTTTATTTATTTATTTGAGAGAGAGAGAATGAGAGATAGAGAGCAGGAGAGGGAAGAGGGTCAGAGGGAGAAGCAGACTCCCCGCCGAGCAGGGAGCCCGATGCAGGACTCGATCCCGGGACTCCAGGATCATGACCTGAGCCGAAGGCAGTCGCTTAACCAACTGAGCCACCCAGGTGCCCCTCAGAGAGAATTTCTAAGTGCATCCTTCACATTACTGATTCAACTTTCTGTCCTGGCAAGCCTGATTTCACTACCCCCGATGAGATTTTGATGATCTTACTATAGTTTTGGTCTCCTTGAAATTTTTAATTATATTATACAGCTGTCTTTTCACTTCCACTGATTCTCCTGGTAACTTTCTGCTCCTACTTGTTTAGGTCATGTCTTCTAATATACTATTAATGATGTCACATGATATTCAAAAATTTTCTTTGGAGTTCCGTAGAAATAATTTTTAGAAGTCTGTTCTTCTCAAACTTCAGGGTGATTTTTGCTTTCCATTACTTTGCAGTACTTTTTAAAAAAAAAGATTTTTATTTATTCATTTATTTGAGAGAGAAAGCAGGGGAGGGGCAGAGGGAGAGGGAGAGGAGAGAGAATCTCAAGCAGGTTCCCCTCTGAGCCACCTAGGCACCCTGCAGTATTTTTGCATAGGACCCTTGGTCTGTTTTAGGTCCTCTACTCATCCTCAAGCAAGAGGAGATCTTTTGGAACATGGTGTTTGTCCTTAGGAAGATTGTATGGATCTCCCTTGTCCTTACCATCATCTCCTTGGTTATCGAGGACTCTATTCTAAATTCTTCTAACTTGCAACTCAGTACCAAGTGTCAAATAGCCATCCATTTAGTGTGGCTCTGTTATCTGGGACTAACATTTTCTCCCACATACACGTTCTGGTCCTTTGATAGTCTAACCTAATGCACTACTTAAAGAAAACTAGAATTGCGAGCATGTATTATTCGTAGGGTTTTTCTATCTTTATAGGAACAATGTCTCAGGATGCAATGTAACAAAACCAGTTCTGACCACTCCTTTCTCTCCAGTTATTTTATGGAAGTTGTTTGCAAATGGACATAGAAACATGGGAGAAAAGAGGGTCTTCAGATGTTGTAACCATGCATCAAAGGCTGACCAACTTTCCATTTGGTAGAGATTCAAGGTTCTTGAACCAGGTAGCAGACAGTGGTAGAAGGATAATTAGTGTAATTGAAAAGGCTGCTTCAAGAGGTAAAGTATGGATACAGTTTTTCCTAACTGAGTTTCCTAAGCCACCTCCCTTGGTCTTAGGTATCGTGGAAAATCATCCCGGAGTCTTGCCATGGCCTTCCTTTCAGTATTAGTCCTCAATATGGCTAGTTTTCTTTCTTTTTTTTTTTTTTCCTGTCTTCCTAGGTATCATAGTGGGGAATCAGGATAAGTTTTATCAAGAGTTGCTGGCTATATATACCTTTTATAAGTGGAAGTCTCGTCTTTTTATCTTTAAAATGTTCAGTGTCAATATTTTCCCTAAATGACAAGCACCTTGCACAGCAGTGTACCCTCGCTCTTGGTTTCACCAGTTTGCTACTATGTGATAACATTTAGCTCTGTCTCCTGTTTGTCTCTTTGTGTGTCATCTCTTTACCCTCAGGCTGTGAGTTCCTTGAGGGCAACAACTTTACCTGAATCATCAGCATTTCTGTTGGCCTGCCTTGCAGAGAGTGGCGCTCTGGAAATCTCTGGTGAGCAATCACAGGGGAGCCCAGGGAGGCTCCTCATGGATGTAGCTGAAGGAAAGTTTGGGTGTCAACTCCCTTAGGGTCGTGCTAAAGGTATTTAAAAGCCATTCGATCTAACATAATTGCAAAAATATGTATTATGCTCCTACTACATTCAAGGTATTTGGGATTCCAAGATGACTATGCCTTGCCTGCTACCTTCTCCAATCTGGATAGAAACAGCCCATGCCTGAGTAGCTCTAATGGAGGGAAGACCATGGTCATGCTTTATTGGAGATTCAAAGAAAGCATAGAACTCAAATAAACTGGATTATTCCCCTTGCTCACCCAACAAACACATATTGAGGACCAGCTCTAAGGCAATGTAATAAACCCAAAAAATTCTCCTAATTCTGAGAAGCAGACCATGTCACTAAGAGCCAAAAGACTGTATTTGGTTCGCCTAAGTAATGGAGAGGAGCACTCACATTTTTTTTATAGCTACCCACTGTTGGGAAACCTCTGTCCTGGTTCCTTAACCCACAATTCGGCACACAACTACAGTTCTGGAGTCAGGTGTTGGCCTTAATGTATCTGTTGTCTGGGCTGTTCCCTATCTGCTTTGCACTCAGTTAAGAAAACACCTTTCTTTTCTGGGCAACAGTGTTATTCACTACAGGAGAAACTAAGGTGCCACCCAGAGCATCTATATTTGTACGTTACTGGAAATAGCATATGCTTTCTTAAGCAGTTCTCAGTTTTAATTGACCTTCATTGCTGGAAACAGTTTTGCCTATTATTCCGATGTCGTAATTTGCTATATTTAATACGTAGCTGGTTTTTTATATTTATTTATTTCTAATTAAAAGATACAGGATTTTTTAAAAGGCCTAAATCTAGTTAATGATGTAATGGGAAGGAGTGAGTAATAATATTAGGGAATGAGGCATGTGAATAATATAGTAGTTTTTAAGCATCCTGCATATTTATAAAGGAAGCAGAAAGTGGTGTGTTGCCCATTTTAAAGATTGGTAACCAAGATTAGGAAACCAAGAGTAGGAAAAGGTACAGGTCATGGGTGAGTCAGTAAATTAGATAAATGAGGCATTGTGTCTTTTATGTCATACTCTTTTACTGGGTTGTCTGTTACAGGTCCCACACATTCCTTGAAGGGCAAGGATACACAGTATTCTAATAGATATAGTAGATACCAACTTGATTGACATCTTAGGCTAGCCAGGCACTGTACTTTCCATACATTATCCCCTTTTAATCCATGCAATAGTGCTGTAATGTAGGCATTATTTCCATTGGAGTGGTGAGCAAATGAAGCCTTAAAGATAATTGCCCAGGCTAATATACCGAGTATGTGGTGGGGCTTGGGATTTGAATCCAGTGTTGTCTGATTTCAGAGCCCGTGTGCAATCTAACCCACCATGTGGTGCCATCTTGAGACCATCAGCTCTCCACCCTTTATTTTCCTTTCACCAAATTTGTGACCTAAAGAAGTTGTGGCACGTTGGAGGTCTCACAAAGTGTTGGTGAGAGAGGTGGATATAAAACTGTAAATGTTTTGCTTTCCAGACTACGCTATTGGCGGAGAGTAAAGGTGATCGTTTCTTTGTTGTAGGTGGTGCTCCAATCAGCACTCTTTCACTGACTGTCAGAAGTGCAGTGTATCTAGCATTTTTGCAGAAGGGTTGTGGGATATCTATAGCTAGGAACATTACTTTCAAACTTTGTCAGCTGCTTCAAATGGAAAGATGTTGGTAGTTTACAAAGCGTGACCTGCTAATTTTCTGATGCTGAGTCTGACATAAGAAATTTCTGACTATCAGTGGGATTACACCCATCCATCTTCAGATGAGCATACACATCCCTGAGAACTCTGTAGTGAAGGGCCTTTGGACTTGGGGACAGAAGACTGGGGTTGGAATCCATTTTCCTTTCCTGTCTGGTGAGCTTGGTTATGTGATTAAACCTCACTAGTTTTGTTTTCCCACGGTAGGTTAGATATAGTTATAGCATTTAAGGATCACTGCCTTATGGAATAGTTAAACTAAGGCAGATGAAGAGCAATTTGCAAATGGGAAAGGATATACAAATGTTAGTTTCTGTTATTAATAAGTACCATTTTCTCCTAATTAAAAAAAAATCATTCTTGTTTTAAGTGTGTTTTTTCTACTTGTAGTATTTGTTCATTCATTCGTATGCACAATAACAACTTATTAAGCCTTCTGCCGTCCCTGATGTTAGTGGTTAGGTAAGAATATATCAAAATTAGGAGGCAGACTAACTATGTGTTCATCCTTTACTTTGCTATGTATTGGAGAGCTCAGCTTAACATATTCAAAACCGAAACCCTGATCCCTGTCCTAAACCTGCACCCCGCCTCCCAGCTTCACTCTTCCCCACCTCACTTGATAGCAACCTCATCCTTCCAAGTGTCCAGAACAAAACCTTTGGAATCACATTTGACTTCTCTTCATCTCTCATATCCCACATCTCCAGCCTTTCAGAGAAACTTCTTAGCTCTCTTCAAAATATGGTGAGAGTCAGAATATGTCTTTCCACATCCATCACTGCTACCCTGGAGTGGGTGGAGTTGTGTCCCCCAGAATGATACACTTAAATCCTAACGCTTGTACCTATGAGTGTGACCTTATTGGGATAAGACATCCTTATTGGGATGTCTTTGCAGACATCATCAAGTTAAGATGAAGTCATACTGGAGAGGGTGGGCCCTAAATCTCATGACTGGTGTCTTTATAAGAGAAAGGAGAGGGGGCTAGGGACGCAGTGACACAGACACAGGGAACAGACAGCCGCGTGATGGTGGGGGCAGTGACTGGAGTGATGTGTGCAGCCACTAGGAGCTGGAAGAGGCAAGGAAGGATTCTTCCCTGAAGCCTTGAGAGGGAGCATGGCCCTGCCAATACCTTCATTTCAGAGTTATAGCCCCCAGAACTGTGAGAGAATAAATTTCTGTTGTTTTAATCCACAAAGCTTGAGGTAAATTGTTCTGGCAGCCCCAGAAAACTAATACAGCCCCTCTCATGCTTCCATGAATGCAGTAGCCTCCCTCACTAGACTCTGTTTCCATCTGCATTCTTACATATATTCTCAACACAGCAGCTAGATGATCCTTTCTGAAGCCTAAATAAGATCATGTCCCTGTTCAAAACCCTCCAATGGCTTCTTATCTCAGAGCAAAACCCACAGTTCTTGCAGTGGTCTTGGAGATTCTAAAGCATCTGCTGTTTCCTCCCAGTCCCCCTCCTTCACTCTGTTCCAGCCACCTGGCTTCCTGCCTCCTTGTTTCAAACACCCAGCTGCTCCGCCTCAGGGCATTTGCACTTGCTTTTCCTCTGGTCCCAAGGTGATGCTCTTAAATTTAGCCACATGCTCAGGCATGGAGAAGTTAGGAAGAATGCTGGCTCAATGGCTAGAGCTGAGTCCTGGATGTGAGGAGTCCATCCCTTAGTTGTCTACTGCCTGGGGTGATGGTTATACCAAACAATACAGACATATTTCACTGTTTTAGCAACATGTTTGGCCTTACAAACCCTCTTGGATGAACATTAGCCTTGACTCTACCATATTTTCTCCTTTCTGGAAGCCCAGAGTTTAACCTCTTCAGATCTTTGCTCTAATGCCACTTTCTCAGTGAGTCCCACTCCAAGCACCTTATTTTAAATTGTACCCCTACACTCCTCATCTAGCGCCTCTACTTTCTATTTATCTATGGAACTTATCACCATCACACACACACACACACACACACACACACACACTGCTTATTTATCTTATTTATTGTCTATTTTGTGCAGTAGAATGTAAGCTGCATGGAGACAGGGTTTCTTTTGTTTTGTTTGCTCTGCTTTGCTTTGATTTTGTTCTTTTTTACCCCCTGCTGTGTTTCCAGAATCTAGAATAGTGCCTGACACATTGTAGGCACTCAGTGAACATTTTTTAAACACATGAATGGATGCTTTCAAGTAGCCTATAGTATGGCTGTACGTGCATCTGTGAAAACAGTCAGGGTCCTGAGCAGTCTGCATGTATAGGAACTGCTGTTTTCAGTACTCTCATCTGCAATGTTGGAGCCCAAGCCACGGGAAGATGCTCCCCCAGCCCTCCCTTCCCATCTCCCCCGTCTCCAGAGAGCCAGTTGAACATGGGGTGGACCCAGGATGGGCCCTCTCCAGCAACTCTTTTCATTTTTGTAATTGTGATGAAATGGCTTTTTGGACACAATCCCAGCATCCTCCTTCATGGCAAAATAGTTTTATTTCTATTTTGTCAGGTAAAGTATCATTAACAATTTGCCTTGTTTTGACAGCATGGAGCTATAATTAGTTTCTGCAGGAAAATGCACCAATTAACACAGTGCTTGCTTCTTGGCATGAATCTAAATGGAGACTGGAGGAAGCTAAGAGAAAATGTAGAAAGAGTTTCATTGACATTAGCAAGAAATCCACCTAGCTGTGGATTGGGAACGCTGGGGGATAGCTTCGTTACCTCTTTCTTCAGTGAACAGTGTCCCCTCCCTGTGTTAGCTCCCCAAGGTATTTTCTTTATGCCCATCCCACCTGTGATCTCTCCCTTCTCTGAAATTCCTTCATATTTATATTAACACTCCTAATACTCAGGCATAAGTGCTAGTTATCTTTGGTATGTTGTCCAGATACGTTAAAAAGAATTTGGAATTCTGTGCAGTAGATAAAAGATAGATAGGGGCGCCTGGGTGGCTCAGTCAATGAGCATCTGCCTTCGGCTCAGGTCATGATCCCGGGGTCCTGGGATCGAGCCCCGCGTCGGGCTCCCTGCTCAGCGGGAGGCCTGCTTCTCCCTCTCCCGCTCCCCCTGCTTGTGTTCCCTCTCTCACGGTCTCTCTCTCCCTGTCAAATAAATAAATAAAATCTTTAAAAGAAAAGATAGACAAATAGACGGGGAGATAGGGAGAGATCTCTAGGATAAGTTTAAATCAAAAGATTATTTTGAAGAGCAATGTATATGGTACCTTCTGTGCTATACAAGTGAGAAAATAAGGATATACATTTATATTTGCTTATACTTGCATAAAATAGCACTGGAAGTTAACAAGAAACTATTAATGAAGTAGTTATTTGTATGGGTAAGAGAGAACAGGGAGAATGGGGATGGTATAGGAATGGGGTTCTCGGTGTATACTTTTTTTTAAAGGTTTTATTGATTTATTTGACAGATTGAGCGGAAGCAGGGGGAGCGGAAGAGGGAGAAGCAGTTTCCCCAGGGAGCCGGATGCAGGGCTCGGCCCCAGGACCCTGGGATCATGATCTGAGCCAAAGGCAGACGCTTAACCAACTGAGCCACCCAGGCGCCCATGTGTATACTTTTTTATACCATTTTGATATCTGGAGAAGGGCTATATGTCACCTACTCAGTGTTTTGGCTGCTGTTTTACAAAGGACCATGGCGCTCTACACACGCACAACCTAATACAGTGCTGGTGACCCCAAGCGCTCACTGGGTGAAGTTGATGGCATGTGGAACTATAGGGCAGGTGTGTTAGTATGTCAAACCCAGCCTGGCTGCTCTACGTTCACATGAGCATGCTTCGACAGAAAGGAGAAATTGTGTCTGTGAGCTTCCTCTCATGCTGAACCTCCCTTTCACTTCAGTTCTGTAGAATTACAGAAAAGCTAAAACGTTATGTTACATTCTTCCTCCTATAATAGTAATTAGCAGGTATACAGTGCTTCACAGTTTACATGGCCTTTTGTAAAAATGTTCTTTTGGACAGTTGTGTGTGAAGCCCATACCTTCGTTCCTGTAGATTAAGCAGTGGGGTGTCATCGGTGATCTGGGCCAGCCTTAGAGGAAATGTGCAACAAAGCAGAACTGGTTGAATGGATGGATTCTGAATCAGAAAGACCCTGATTAAAATCCCAGATTCACCATGTGTTTACTGTGTGAGCTTGGACAGGTTACTTACATTTTCTGAACATTTGTATACTCACCTATAAATTAGGCATAATGATTCCTACCTATTAGGATTGTTGTGAGAGGTAAGAGACGTCATATACATTGCATTATCTCTCATATGCGTAAGTACCCAATAAATTTCAGAATGACTTGTTGTTGTTGTTGTTGTTGTTATGTATTTATTTCCATTGCATCTGGAAGGTTTATCTCCCCTTGCCACCCCAAATATCTCTTGCCCCTTGGCACAATGATCATTAGGACATTAAAGACTTTAGGTTAAGTATGTGCTCTTCCTATGTGTTTTCATTAACAAGGCAAATTTACTTAATTTAGCTTAACTTTGGTAGTTTTTTCCAAGATGAGTAATAACTAAGAGCAGGTAACAAGTGGAATAGAAACTGGGGCAGTCAGGAAGAATGATTTCAGAGCATGAACTTCTCCTCCCCAGGAATAACAGACCAAGGAGGCAGAGCTGTGGGAGTGAAGCAAATCTGCACCGTCAGGAAATCAGACAGACGGGAAGCACTGGGAAGCAGCAACGAAAGCTAAGTGGAGTGCCTGAGAGAGTCTTACTCTCCAGACCTGCCCAGCTTCTCCACAGGCACTCTGCTGTGAACTTGTCGGCTCAGACCCTTGCCATGTACATCTTCTTATTGGAGTATATTGTGAGCTTGGGGCCTGCCCATGGATGTGAGTGGGTGTTACAGTGAGACTGTGTACCACCTGGCTCCCTTTCCCCTCATAAATTACATTCAGGCTTGAAACATGAGTGTGATGTAGAAGATTAGTCCAGTTGCTTTGATAGGTTGGATTGGAGCAAAATGAGCCTAAAGGCAGAGACAAGGATTGGAAAGTGATGTCCTAATCCAGGAGTGAAGTAAGGAGGCCAGGTAGAGGAGCATATCTTTGCCTTTTCCTTGAGGATTATGCACATCTGGGGCCATGTTTCTGCATGACCACCAAGTCTGCATCCCAATACTGATTGATTTTTGTCACAGTCTTAAGAGTTGCTACATAATAGTCAGCTTGGTCTAGAAGTTGTTTCATTTTGGTATTTAGGACGGAGGACTATATCCCCTATTTCCCGCAATTAATTCAGTTATGAGACAAGCAAGTGTCTCCCTTCCTGAGCCAGCAGGTGTCAGTATTGATCAATTGGAAATAAATATGGTAGCCTCTCCATGGTAGGTGTAGACCCACCTGTGATTAAGAAAAAAGTGACGTTGGTATTTCAGGTTAAAGAGCTACTGCTTCTGATCCACTGGCTTCCTGATTGACAGCTGAGTTCTCAAGAGAATGTGTGTTTCGTCAGCACTGACTGTGAGTGCAGGGCAAGGACGTCTTCGTGGAGAATGGTCCTGATGGTTCCACTTTCTAGTTCCAATGCTCTGAGAGTTACGTTATAGCCTTGTTTTCTATATTCTTTCTTTCTTTTCATAGCTAATTGTAGCCAATTCCTCATAAGCCACTAAATTAGCTTACATGGTAGATTTTAGCTCCAGAATGGATTCCCTTGTTCAGTTTATTCCTCAGATATTAAACTTGATTTGAGAGAAGTCAATGCCATAAATAATCAGCCGAGTAAATCATGGAGTGCACTTCAAAATCAAAATGTAAACTTGGGGAGAGATGTTTTTGACTACGCATCATCCAAGGTCCTGTCGTGTCCTCCAATACAAAACTCAGTGTAAGATAGTTTAGTAAATGTGGTCATGCATATACTTTTTCTCCGCAAATATATACTGAATTATTATTTGCAAACTTCTGGTCTTCCTCTCAAAGCCTACCCCAACCTCCTTCTCCTCTAGAGAAT
Source organism: Callorhinus ursinus (assembly GCF_003265705.2). Classification (NCBI taxonomy): domain Eukaryota; kingdom Metazoa; phylum Chordata; class Mammalia; order Carnivora; family Otariidae; genus Callorhinus; species Callorhinus ursinus. The sequence goes on from NW_027397085.1 coordinate 24,640,895, forward strand.
AATTATCTCATATAAGATTCCTCCATCCTTAATATTTATTTTCTCTCAATATTTCTCTTGTTTAGATTGTTATATGTGTATTTTTATACTGTTGGACTATGACTTCTAGATTTTTTAAGAAAAACACAGATATTAGATATTATCTACCCAGACCTCCTTCATTTCACATGTGCATTATAACAACAGCTAGCATTAGTCGATTCACTTTTGTAATCGAAACTCTTAGAGTAATGCCTTGCATAAAAGAGGTACTCAATAAATATTTGAATGTCAGGCATTTCAGTTACATAAAAAAGTATCCCCTTCTCTACCCACTTAGTGGGATGCTCATAGTCTGCTAGGGGACATAAAATGCCTTGTTATAAATCCTGTAGGAATGGTACCCATAAAATACATGGGAAATTCAGAAAGAAAATACATTGGAAATTCAGAAAGAGCATGGCTGGTCATAGAAGGTTTGTTGAAAAAAGTGGTTTATAATCTAGAAATAATTATGTAGAAAAGAGAGGGCAGAAAAGAGTGAGATAAAGATATTTGGGATGAAGCAGACAGCAGATAAAGATATTTGGCATAGGGGCAGGGAAGCCCAGATGTATTATGTATGCTGTTCAGTTAAATGGAAACTTGACTAAGTTAAAAGAAAGTATGAAATATGACAAGAAAAATAATTTAGGTCTTGAACACATTACATTTTATGAGGATAGTAGAGAATTAATGAGTTTCGATCAGGAAAATCACATCAAGAGAACTAGGTATATAACATTACATGTTTTAAGAAAGTGCAATGTTATAATTTAATATTTTGAATTGCACTATATTATCACTTTTGAAATTCTTCTGATGCTTCTAATAACTTAACTCCTTTGAATAATCCTTGATAATTGCCTAGGAAAGTGAAAAACTTTTCTTTTAAACCCATGCATTCCCAAAATTTGGGCAACAAGAATTTCAGATAGAGGGAAGAGCAAGTGCAAAAGCCTTACAGATGCTTGAGAAGCAGATTAAAAAAAAGAAGCTATTGATAGGAATTGGAGACTTACACGTGGAAATGGGAAGGAAGCAGGAAGTACAGTAGTGGTTTTTTAACAGGGAAAGGCCAGCACCTGCAGTTTTGGGAGGGAGCATCTGATTGTCTGGGCTCTGGTCACCCCTCCGTCTCCTGGCTGAGCCAGAGTAGTGAGAAGAATAATCCATGAGAGAGGGCTTTCAGGGCCTCTTGGGAGAAATCTCTTGGTGACAGGCTGTACATTTACCATTTCACCAGAACAATGCCCAGTGGAGAAGAGTTAAAACCCCGGTGGAAACGAAAACTTTGTGAGGAAGAGGGAAGAGCCCCTGAATGGCCTGAAAAGAACAAATATCCACTTCAAGGGGAGAAACGTTGATGCTTTCAGCACCAAGAAAATAGCTAGTGGAAAGTGGCTAGTAGAGAGGAGTGGAACTGAATGTTCTTTGGTTTGTTTTCTTTCTTTCTTTCTTTCTTTCTTTCTTTCTTTCTTTCTTTCTTTCTTTCTTTCTTTCTTTCTTTCTTTCTTTCTTTCCTTTTCCTTTTCTTTTCTTTTCTTTTTGAAAGATGCTATTACTCAAGAGCCACATAAGATTCTTGACTCCCCTGCTTGTCAGGACTCTCTCAGCCCCAGTGTGTTCACATTTCCATTGAGAGAGACATAAAGTATGTGTTCTGAACTCATAGACATTTGAAGAGTGAAAATAAAAATTTTGAAGATCAGAGAGGTGTTGAATAACTGGAGTTTGGAGGCAATTCACAAACAGTGACAATAGTGTGAGAATATTATAAAATCATAAACCTTGGGTGAATTGTGTGGAATGCCTGTCCAGAAAAGAGCCAGACAATGTGCCACAAAAACCTGAGAACTTGACCATGTCAGCTGTTTTCTGTGGCGCTGCTCACATGTAGAATGGGCAGGATTTATAGGTGTGGGTTCTGTCACTCAGTCCAAGACCTCTTAAAACATTACCTAAACCTTCATGCCTGCATTAGGGTCATTGCCATGTTTTTACTCACATGATTTTCTCTACTTGTCAAAACCTCAACTTGCCCAAATGTCAGCTTCCCTATGAATTATTCTATAATGATCTCATCAGCTAGAAGCTATTTGTCCCTCTAAATGCCCAGAGAATTATGAATGCCCCTCTCATAAAGTACTCACTATACCTTTGCTTATTTTCTAGTCAACTTTTGAACCCTCACTTTTCTTGAGAATGAATAATAATTATCAAGAACAGACAAATTGAAATCTATACTTATGAGAAATTCACATATTTCCTTCACTCTGGAAATGCACATTTCTATAGTAGATCCAGTTTGTCTCGGTAAACAGACAAGTCATTATCTCATTCTGAAGCATCTGCATTTAGGCCAGTGATGACCTTATAATTTTGTATAAGAACCATGAAATTGCACTGGGTTAATTTAAGTAGCCGTTGTGACTTCCCCAAAGCAAAGTGAGATCCATTTTCGTGTGTAATGAGTGAAAACTGTTGGAAACTTGCAAATGACATTTTCTCCACCTTTAGAAAGATACACATGGATTCTGGACTGCAGCTTTTTGGGGTTAGGGACTGTACCTGTGTTAGTGTCATCTAGCAGTTGCGTGTTACCTGCGTGTAGTAGTGAACAGTGACTCATCTCAGAAGTGATGAACGAATAGTCCCCAGAGTCTAAGAGGAGGACTCGGCATGTATTGTAGGGTAACCAGCACTTTCAGCTCTGTCTCAGGGTGGGATTAGGGTCTAGTAGATCCATTTGAAGATTAAGGGTATTGGAGAAGTAGGTGTTCAGGAGTAATGGCTCAACCTTGTCTAAGGAGGCTGGTTTTTCTGGCCTGTCTTTCCTGGGGAGTCTTTCAGTACTGCTGGGTTCATTTTTAAGTAAAGCCTTAGCAGTGAGTAGTGGTTGGCCAATCCAATGCCTTTCATCTTGTTCAGTCTTAGAATCACCTGCACCTATATTATTAGTTACCTGAATGGCAGACAGTATAAGTGTAAGAGACTCGTGGGGTTATTACCTTAACTCACTCTGGTGACCTATCAAACTAGAAAGGGGATTTCATGTTGAGAGCCAGGAGAAATTGCTTGTGTACAAAACCACGTTATAGTACCTGGTTCTTCACAAATCCCAGTGTTCTCTAACGTTACTTTTGAGAGGGACAGTCAGTGACAGAGAGACTACCAGGACAAAGGCCCCAGGCTCAGATTTTCCCCTCTCTTTTTATGAGCAATAACTACAGGAGAATGGCATGTTGATAGCTAGTTGGTTAAAGTTCTGGAACAAGACCTGGGTTTGAATCTTGCCTCGGCCATCACTTACCTTAAAATAGGAATGTCTTTATAATATGAGAGTGATAGTAAGACTATCTTCTTCACTGTGTTGTCATAATATTTAAATGAAATAAATCATATTAAGTGTCTAGCATTGTGCTTGTAAGATATTTATGATGTGCTTGTAAGATATTTAGCAAGGGTTAGCTATTGAAATTGTACAGCTGCTAGCACTCTGTTATGATTCCATAGTCATAGAAAACCCATAGTACGTCCAGGTGCTCAACTTTTTTTTTTTTTTTACTTGTGGAAACTTTTCATACATGGATCCCCTTCCTTCCTTCCTTCCTTCCTTCCTTCCTTCCTTCCTTCCTTCCTTCCTT